>NC_036876.1:18745924-18778666 GCF_002910315.2 Salvelinus sp. IW2-2015
ATTCTCCTAGCAAACAGGGTTGGACATTTCCGCAGTCAGCATGCCAATTGTGCACGCTCCCTCAACACTTGAGAATCTGTGGCTGTTGGTTGTCCTTACAACCTACTATATTAGAGTGGACTGTTTAAACTGTCCCCCACAAACTTAATCTTGCTAAGGAGATATGCTTCACTAAAGAGGATGTAAAATAAATTTGTGCACACAATTGTGTATAAATAAGCTTGTTTGTTCGTATGGGATCAACTTATATCCAGCTCCATGAAACTGGCACTCGACATTTTAATATGTTGGGTTTATATTTTATATTCAGTGTATATACAGTTGATCAGAAGTTTTAGCGATATCACCTTAGCCAAATACATTTTATTCTCAGTTTTTCAAACAATCTCTAAACTTTAATCCTAGTAATAAATTCCCTAGTTTAGGGTCAGCTTAAGGAATCACCACTATTATTTTAAGAATTGAAATGTCAAAGAAATAATAAGGAAGAATGATTTATATCAGCTTTTATTTATTTCATAACATTCCCAGTGGGTCAGAAGTTTACATACACTTAATTAGTATTTGGTAGAATTGCCTTTAAATTGTTTTACTTCGGTCAAATGTTTTGGGTAGCTTCCACAAGCTTCCCACAATATTTTGGGTGGATTTTGGCACATTCCTTCTGACAGAGCTGGTGTAACTGAATCAGGTTTGTAGGCTTCCTTGCTCGCACACACTTTTTCAGTTCTGCCACAAATTTCGATGGGATTGAGGTCGGGGCTTTGTATGACCACTCCAATACCTTGACTTTGTTGTCCTTAAGCCATTTTGCCACAATTTTGGAAGTATGCTTGGGGTCATTGTCCATTTGGAAGACCCATTTGCGACCAAGACTGATGTCTTGAGATGTCGCTCAATATAACCACGTAATTTTCCTACCTCATGATGTCATCTATTTTGGGAAGTGCACCAGTCCTCCTGCAGCAAAGCACCCCCACAACATGATGCTGCCCTCCCCATCCTTCACGGTTGGGATGGTGTTCTTCGGATTGCAAGCCTCCCCTTTTTTCCTCCAAACATAACAATGGTCATTATGGCTAAAGAATTATATTTTTGTTTCATCAGACCAGAGGACATTTTTCCAAAAAGTACGATCTTTGACCCCATATACAGTTGCAAACCTAGTCTGGCTTTTATGGCAGTTTTGGAGCAGTGGCTTCTTCCTTGCTGAGCGGCCTTTCAGGTTATGTCGATATTGGACTCGTTTTACTGTGGATACAGATACTTTTGTACCTGTTTCCTCCAGCATCTTCACAGGTCCTTTGCTGTTGTTCTCGGATTGATTGCACTTTTCTCACCAGTACGTCATCTCTAGGAGACAGAATGTCTCCTTCCTGAGCGGTATGAAGGCTGCGTGGTCCCATGATGTTTATACTTGCGTACTGTTGTTTGTCAGATGAACGTGGTACTTCAGGTGTTTGGAAATTGCTCCTAAGGATGAACCAGACTTGTGGAGGTCTAACAATTTTGTTCTGAGGTCTGGCTGATTTCTTTTGATTTTCCCATGATGTCAAGCAAAGAGGCACTGAGTTTGAAGTGTAGACCTTGAAAAACATCCACAGGTACACCTCCAATTGACTCAAATGCTGCCAGTTAGCCTATCAGAAGCTTCTAAGCCATGACATCCTTTTCTGGAATTTTCCAAGCTGTTTAAAGGCACAGTCAACTTAGTGTATGTAAAGTTCTGAACCACTGGAATTGTGATGCAGTGAATTAAAAGTGAAATAATCTGTCTGTAAAACTTGTTGGAAAAAGTACTTGTGCCATGCACAAAGTAGATGTCCTAACCACTTGCCAAAACTATAGTTTGTTAACAAGAAATGTGTCGAGTGGTGAAAAACGAGTTTTAATGACTCCAACCTAAGTGTATGTAAACTTCAACTTCAACTGTAGATGATGATAATAATTATATAATTATCAATAATACTATAGATACTGCTGCCACTAATATAGGGCTCCCGAGTGGCACAGAGGTCTAAGGCACTGCATCTCAGTGCTAGGGCGACACTACAGACACCCTGATTTGAATCCAGGCTGTATCACAACCGGCTGTGATTGGGAGTCCCATAGGGCGGTGCACAATTGGCCAGCATTGTCTGGGTTTGGCAGGTGTACGCCTTCATTGTAAATTTGATTTTGTTCTTCACTGACTTGCATAGTTAAATAAAGGTTTAATTTAACAAATACAGGAAAAAGGATAAGAGGGTTCAGAGAACAGAGAAAAAATGCAACAATCAAATTTAGAACAGCAGCATAGAATTCTGGTACCACGTGCAAAATGAACTCATGCTGTAAGAGACAATATTAATATTTACATAACGGGTGGGCCTAATTGTGAATGTTGATTGGTTAAAACAGCATTCCAGCCGGTGTCTTTTCCACAAGTTACCACCGGCTAAATCTATGACGTTAAAATGCCTGTTTACTCTGTTCCATCTGACTGCGCAATCCATTGTCTTATCAGCCCAGTGAATTAAAAGTGAAATAATCTGTCTGTAAACAATTGTTGGAAAAAGTACTTGTGCCATGCACAAAGTAGATGTCCTAACCGACTTGCCAAAACTATAGTTTGTTAACAAGAAATGTGTCGAGTGGTTGAAAAACGAGTTTTAATGACTCCAACCTAAGTGTATGTAAACTTCCAACTTCAACTGTAGATGATGATAATAATTATATAATTATCAATAATACTATAGATACTKGCTGCCACTAATATAGGGCTCCCGAGTGGCACAGAGGTCTAAGGCACTGCATCTCAGTGCTAGGGGCGACACTACAGACACCCTGATTTGAATCCAGGCTGTATCACAACCGGCTGTGATTGGGAGTCCCATAGGGCGGTGCACAATTGGCCCAGCATTGTCTGGGTTTGGCAGGTGTACGCCTTCATTGTAAATTTGATTTTGTTCTTCACTGACTTGCATAGTTAAATAAAGGTTTAATTTAAYCAAATACAGGAAAAAGGATAAGAGGGTTGCAGAGAACAGAGAAAAAATGCAACAATCAAATTMTAGAACAGCAGCATAGAATTCTGGTACCACGTGCAAAATGAACTCATGCTGTAAGAGACAATATTAATATTTACATAACGGGTGGGCCTAATTGTGAATGTTGATTGGTTAAAACAGCATTCCAGCCGGTGTCTTTTCCACAAGTTACCACCGGCTAAATCTATGACGTTAAAATGCCTGTTTACTCTGTTCCATCTGACTGCGCAATCCATTGTCTTATCAGCCCAGCCAAGCAACTTATAAACTTGATATCCACTATGAAAAGCATCTAGACATTATCTCACAATCTTTTAGACTAACATTTAGTTTTCAACAGCAGAGATTTGTWGAAACCTTTGTCTGTCTCTCCAACATCTGGAACTTGTCCAACATCTGCAACGTTTCATTATTCAAATTCAATCTCCAGCTGTCCGATAGTAATGAATGTACCGGGAGTCGGGACGAGACAGYCAGGCAGGCAGGGTTTCTCAGCCAGTTGAAATCACGAAACAGCGTAAACAAATGCAAATCCATCTACTTGCTTTTACTTGACGTGACTTTAAGTTAGCCGTAGTTGGCTAGCTAGACAGCAAAGGATAATAATGTTGCCAGCCAGTATGGAAATGGAATATTTGGAACGAAAGACTGGGTCGCGTCTCTAGCAACCGAACCGATAGAACYAACTACCACCCGGTTTAGGTAGCAACCCTAGATTTGTGTCYGGACTAAATCTTGTGGAAGGATGAAATAGTATGAATAAATTCCTCAAAATAAAGTTTAATGAAAACATGTCAATCATTATTTGAAAACGTCTAACCTAATGGTTAGACCATTGCACCAGTAATTCGAAGGTTGCTAGATCGAATTCCAGAGCTGACAAAGAACAAATCTGTCATTCTGCTTCTGAACAAGGCAGTTAACCCACTGTTCTAGGCCGTCATTGTAAATAAGAATTTGTTCATAACTGACTTGCCAGGTTAGATAAAAATGTTTGGTAAACCCTTGTATAAAAGTATAATGCCTCAAAGCTTGTGTTTGGAGGACTTCATCTCGGGCCTAACAACACCCGTGTCAATATATCCTCCAAACACCGGCTTCTCGGGCATTATCACTAATTAGAATGTACGTGTGAAAGGTTAATAGATAAAAAAAAAGAGAATTCCAAACATCTCTGCAAATAACAGCTAGTTTTCAATGTCCCCTCCAGACAGTCCTAGCAAAATTATTTGTTGAGAAATTGATCTTTGCTTGTAACGTTCGTCGTCTGAAGATGAGGACTCATCGACCAAGCGCAGCGTGGTAAGTGTTCATGTAATTTATTAAAAACAGAACACTGAACAAATAACAAACAGATGAAACGAAATGAAAAGCCCTTAAGGTTGCAGCAAAAAAAAACAGAAAACTACAGCACTTCCGAATAGCACTTCCGGGTGGAGCGAGTAGTCGCATTCCGCTTTCGCTCCTCAGGTAGTATTTCATTTCATTACAGTACAAGGTTTGATTTGTTTGATCTTAGCTAGCTACATAGCCGTCTTTGTATCAAAGATAATTGTGTAGTTAGAGTTAATTATTGAGGTCGCTAGCAGCTATTTTTTCGTCGTCCTAACGTAACGATGTCACACACTGGCTAGTAGCCAGCTAGGCCAGCTAGCCACCGAATAGCAGGCACTGTATAAACTATAAACTATTACATTACAACGGAAGACTTGAGTTAGTGTAGTTGTTAGCTAGTACATAGTTGTCTTTGCTGTCTTTGTATCTAAGATAATTGTGTGTTTAGGAGTAATTATCGGTTAGCTATGCCAGCTATTTTCCGTCCGCGCGGCTGCCGTTCTCCTACCTAGTAAACACTGCTAGCTAACACTGCTAGCTAGCCAACTCTACCATAATAGTAGCCATGTAGAAAAACTATTACATTCAACGGAACATTGATTAGCGTAGTGGTTAGCTAGCTATAGTTGTTTTCTGTCTTGTATCCAAGATAATTGTGTTATCTAGAGTAATTGTCAGAGGTTACCTAGCCAGCTACACTTTCAAACAAAGTCAACAACGCAGCCACTGTAGCTAGCTATTTCACAAGCCAGCAGTACTATATCATTTTAGTCAATAGATTTTTTGCAACGTAAGGCTTAATTTCTGAACATTCGAGACGTGTATTACTTGTCATTCCAATCTCCTTTGCATTAGCGTAGCTCTTCTGTAGCCTGTCACTAATGTGTCGTCTACCCTTCTTCCTCTCGCACAGACATACAAACGCTTCACACCGCCGTGGCCGCTGCTACTCTAATTTGGTGGTGCACGCGCACGACATCACGTGGAGTTCCAGGTCTCCGCAGACTCTGGAACTGCGCATCTGCGGCCAACAAGGCAGATTCATCTCAGCTATGCTTCCTCCAGTCCCTCGACTTCTTGGCACTGACGGAAACATGGATTACCACTGATAACACTGCTATGCTATTGCTCTCTCCTCGTCTCGCCACGTGTTCTCGCACACCCGAGAGCTTCTGGTCAGCGGGGTGGTGGCACTGGATCCTCATCTCTCCCAAGTGACATTCTCTCTTTCTCCTGAACATCTGTCTTATCACCTCCTTGATTCCTGCTGTCACCGTTACCAGCCCTTTCAAGCTTAACATCTTATCATTATCGCCCTCCATTCCTTGGAGGAGTTCATCAATGAGCTTGACGCCTGATAAGTTCTTTCTGAGGATGGCTCACCTCTCACTGAGTTCTGGGTGACTTTAACCTCCCACGTCTACTTTGACTCATTCCTCTCTGCCTCCTTCTTTCTACTCCTCCTCTCTCTTTGACTCACCTCTCACCTTCCCTCCTACTCACAAGGCAGGCAAATACGCTTGACTCATCTTTACTAGATGTCTGTTCTCCACTAATCTCATTGCAATCCCCTCAAGTCTCGACGAGCATTTGTATCCTTTTCCTCTCGCTCTCATCCAACATTCCAACCAGCCCCTACCGGATGGCTATGTCGCCGCCTCCAACCTTCGCTCTCTCTCCCCTACTCTGTCTATTCCTCTTCATCTGCTTTCCCTGCTGCTCACCTTCAAACCTAATCTCCTGATTCTGACTCTCAACCGTCCTGCTTATCTCTTGTCTGGATCCTTGACTTCTATCATGTCCCCTATCCTCAGCGGCTCGGTCCCCTCCTCTCAGGTGGCTCACGTCTATTGCGAGCTCACGAGACAGTTGTGGCCCGGGCAGAGGCAGCGGAAATGGAGGAACTCGCTCCTGCGGATCTGAGATCTTTCACTCGCCTCTTCCTCTACATTCTTCCTCTTCTGTCTCTGCTTGCTAAAGCACCTTTCTACCCTCTAAATTTCAAGCGGATCGAGCTTCTAACCCTAGGGAACCTCTTTGCCACCTTCTCCCTCCCTCCTGGATATTCGCGCCCCTGCCCTCCCCCCTCCTCCCTCTCTGCGGTGACTGCGTCAAACCATTTTGAAAAGCAAGGTCGACGACAGTCCCGATCCTCGTTTGCTAATGTCAAACGACAACCGCTGGTTCTGCTCACACTGCCCTACCTGTGCTTTGACCTCGTCTTTCTCCCTCTCTCTCCAGATGACAATCTCTGGCGTCTGGGTGACGGCGGCGCGCCCAACAACCGCGGCCGCTTGACCCTATGCCCTTCCTCTCTTCTCAGGACCATTTCCGGGAGATCTGTCCCTACCTTACCTCGCTTCATAAGTTCATCTTGACGATGGTACTGTCCGTTCCGCTTTTCAAGAGAGCGAGAGTTTGCACCCTCTTCTTTGAAAAAAAACTACACTCGGGATCCCGTCCCAATGTCAACAACTAAGACCAGTATCCTTCTTTCTTCTCGCTCCAAAAACTCGTTTAAGTGCCGTTCCTGGCAGCTCTCCTGCTATCTCTCTCAGAATACCTTCTTGATCCAAATCAGTCAGGTTCAAGATAGTACTACTGAGACTGCTCTTCTCGGTGTGTCACGGCAGGCGCCTCCCGCACTGCTAAAGCTAACTCTCTACTAGTTGCTCTGTATTTCTAAAAGCCTATCGGATGCTGATACTTGTGAACCATCAGATCCTGCTCTCACCCTCGCGACTGGGACATGCTTCGGGCCGCGGCAACGCTTATGATATGACGTGACCTATCCTACAGAGTCGCTACTACAGCTGGCGTGTGGGAGAGAATCTGTCTACGCACCGTGCTCTCACACTTGGTGCTCCAGGGCTCTTTCTAAGGCCGCTCCTACGTTCTCGCTTACACCATAAGTCACTGGGCTTGTCATATCCTCACGATGGTCTCTCCTTATCCTTGCTATTGCAGAACGACACACAATTTATATTTCCTTCCCCCTCTGATACAGGTGCGAATCGCGAGTCTTGCAGTGTCGTGCAGACCATATCAGTGTGGCAGACGGATCACCACCTCAAGCGAGACCTCAGGCAAGACGGAGCTGATTCTTCCTCCCGGGGAAGACTGCCCATTTTTTTCCTTGTTTTGGAAAAATTTTTTTTTTTTCCGCGGTGGATCGGCCATAAGGTTGACAAAATCGAGTTGTGGTCCTCCTCCCAGGGAGTGTAAAACTTGCGTGATCCTGGACAACACCCTGGTCGGTTCTTCAACGCAACATCAAGGCGTGACGCGTTCTGTAGGATCATTGCCTGACAACGTCTGGACTCTGCAACTCTCTGTTGGCTTGGGCTTCGCCTTTGCCTGTGCATTCAAACTAACTCATCCAGAACGCCGCAGCCGTGGGTTGTTACCGTTCCAAGTTCTCTCAGTCACCCCGCATACATCCGCCCTCTTTTCGCACTAGCTTCCAGTGAAGTCGGATCGCTACAAGACCTTGGTGCTTTGCCTACGAGCTGTGAGGACTGCACCTCGTACCTTGAGGTCTGATCAGCCCTACACCAAACAAGGCACTGCGTTAATCACTTGCCTGCTCGCCTCTTCCTACCTTGGGAAAGTACATTCCGCTCAAGCCCGAGTCAATAAAACTGTTCGCTGCTTGGGCACGCCCCAATGTGGAACAAGACTCTCACGAACGGCCAGTTCGTGAGGGAATCACACTTTCCGACGACACTAACCCAACCTCTTTAAGGAATACTCAGGATGAGGATAAAGTATATCCTTCTCCCCCCTCCCTTATTAAAGGTTAGATGCACTATTGGTTAATAAAGTGTTGTTTCACGTATATAGGTGAATGCACCAATTTGTAAGTCGCTCTGGATAAGAGCGTCTGCTAAATGACTTAAATGTAAATGTAAATGTACCCACAAAACCAACATGGAAAATGGCAACCTAAATAGGCTCCCCAATCAGAGACAACGAGAAACAGCTGTCTCTGATTGGGAACCAATTCAGGCCACCATAAACCTACATACCCCTAGACCATAGAAAATCCCCATAGATAAACAAAAACCCTCGACAAGACAAAAACCCCTAGACAATACAAAAACTAAACAAACCACCCTTGTCACACCCTGACCTAACCAAAAAATTAAGAAAACAAATATAACTAAAGTCAGGGCGTGACATTGCTAAGAAGCTATTTTTGTTGATTTTGAAAACAATCACAGTAAGATACTTAATTGTTTCCCAGAAATMATTTGATATTTAGATACAAATGGCTGCATTGGAATTTCATACTCTTCATTCTTCTAGAACTTTCACTCAGTGTGGAACTTTTCACTTCACCCACCACTAGTTTGAGGATCCACATATGAATATATGCACATGTTTATATAATGCACAGAATTAAAGCCTATATCTTCAAGATTCTTTTAACAGAACTCAAATATAATTGCAAATAGTGCATAGGGATTATTGTGAAATTTGGTCACTGTAATTATTTTCATTAGTCAAAATTCACCAGGCCAAAATATCCAACTGTCCTATATACCCTTTCAGAGAATATGTTTTAAAAGAGACATAATAAAAGTTGGCAATTTTTCAGTTTACCTTCATTTTCCAGATCACAAACCCCAAATGCAAGTTTCAATAACATGGCGTACAGTGTTTCCATTCCAGTCTGATGGAAGCTTGCTTTGCTGACAGCTTATCATATTTTGTCCTTGAAACTCTTTATGCAGAATCCCGGGGTCGATGCATACGTATTTTATTTTATATCTTAACTTCTTTCAGCTAGGGGGCAGAATTTTTATGTTTGGAAAAATAGTGTTCCCAAGGTAAACTGACTATTTCTCAGGCTCAGATATTAGAATATGCATATGATTGACAGATTAGGATAGAAAACACTCTAAAGTTTCCAAAACTGTCAACATATTGTCTGTGAGTATACCAGAACTGATTTTGCAGGCGAAAACCTGAGGAACTCCAACCCGGAAGTGCTTTTAAAAAAAATCCCTGTTCCATTGCTTGCCCCTCCATTTAAAGGGGTATTAACCAGATTCCTTTTCCAATGGCTTCCTCAGGCTGTGACCAGGCTTTAGACATAGTTTCAAGCTTTTATTTTGAAAAATGAGCGAGATTTATCAAATTGAATCAAAATGCGTCAGGTGTCCCTTTGATTAGTTCCTGCCGCAGGAGAGATGTGGCTCGAACATTTTCTTTTCTCGTAGTATGAACAGTTTACCGTCCGGTTGAAATATGATGATTATGTATGTTAAAAACAACCTGAGGATTGATTATAAAAAACCTTTGACATGTTTCTACGAACATTACGGATACTTTTTGGAATTTTCGTCTGCCCTTCAGGACCGGAACGAGCTTGTCGTTTTCTGAACATAACGCGCAAACCAAATGGTTGATGAGTCTCGCGAGTGCAAACATCCAAAGATCTTCAAGGTAAGCGATAATTGTATTGCTTTTCTGACTTTCGTGACCAAGCTAATTTAAGGCTAGCTGTTCTACGCAGTGATTGATACACTCACAAACGCTTGGATTGCTTTCGCTGTAAAGCATATTTTCAAAAATCTGACACGATAGGTGGATTAACAAAAACCTAAGCTGTGTTTTGTAATTTCACTTGTGATTCCATGATTTATAAATATTTTAGTATTATTTTGAATTTGGCGCTCTGCAATTCAGCGGTTGTTTACGAAAATGATCCCGCTAAAGGATCCGTGCGGCAAGAAGTTAATATGCATTAGTTCTGTGAAACAATGGGTAGGGTTGCAGTATGGCCCTTTTTGCACATAAATTACCCTGGAAGAAGCGATACGTGAGAGAGACTATCTTCCCTCAAAAAGCATGTCTCAATTTATATTCGCAAAACAGGAAACAAAAGCTTGAGGCCAATGTATTGTTAACTTCTAATTGGTCCCAATCCCGGATCCGGGAGCACCCTCATCAGTAAAAAGCTGACTAGCATAGCCTAGCATAGCGCCACAAGTAAATACTAGCATCTAAATATCATGAAATCACAAGTCCAAGACACCAGATGAAAAGTACACATCTTGTGAATCCAGCCATCATTTCTGATTTTTAAAATGTTTTACAGGGAAGACACAATATGTATTTCTATTAGCTAACCACGATAGCAAAAGACACAACTTTTTTTTCTCCACCATTTTTTTACTGCATAGGTAGCTATCACAAATTCGACCAAAATAAAGATATAAATAGTGATCACCAAGAACAACTTCACTCAGATGACAAGTCTGATAACATATTATTGTATAGCATATGTTTTGTTCGAAAAATGTGCAATTTCAGGTATATAATCATAGTTTTACATTGCAGCCACCATCACAACTCTCACCAAAGCAACTAGATAACTACAGAGAGCAACGTGAATTACCTAAATACTCATCATAAAACATTTATGAAAAATACACAGCGTACAGCAAATGAAAGACAAAGATCTTGTGAATCCAGCCAATATTTCAGATTTTTGAAGTGTTTACAGCGAAAACACAATTAGCATTATATTAGCTTACTACAAATAGCCAACCACACAGCAGCATTGATTCATGCACGTTAGCGATAGCGAATAAACCAGCAAAAGATATTACATTTTTCACTAACCTTCTCAAAACTTCATCAGATGACAGTCCTATAACATCATATTACACAATACATATATTGTTTTGTTCGAAAATGTGCATATTTAGGGCACAAATCGTGGTAATACAATGAGAAAAGCAGCCAAGCTGCAAACAAAATGTCGGGAGAAATCTGGGAGAGGCACCTAATCTAATCAATAACTAATCATAAACTTGACTAAAAAATACAGGTTGGACAGCAAATGAAAGATACATTAGTTCTTAATGCAACCGCTGTGTTAGATTTTTAAAATTAACTTTACTACGACATCAGCGTGCGTTAAAGTGAGACCGCACCGAATTAATGCCGGAATAGTAGTTTAACATTTTTCAACAGAACAACGAATTAACATCAGAAATAGTTCTTACTATTTGATGAGCTTCCATCAGAATCTTGTGCAAGTTGTCCTTTGTCCAGAAGAATCGTTGTCTGGTTGTAGATTGTCGTCTTCAACTTTGAATTAGCAGTAAACATTAGCCATGTGGCGAAGACGTGCCCAACTGACTATAACGCAGCACAAATGAAATACCGAAAATCGCAATATACTGAATAAACTGCTATAACTCAGTTTAAAATAACTACATTATGATGTTTTTAACACCTATATCGAATAAAATCAGAGCCGGATATATCTAAAGCCTATAACGAGAGCTTTTCAGAATGCAACCCTGAGGTCTGTCTTGCGTCATGATGAACGTTAAAAGAGTGCACACCCGGTTCCAAGAGCTTTTATACGGCCTCAGATCTACCTAGACACACCATTCCAATTATACTGACATCTAGGGGAAGGCGTATGCAGTGCATGTCGACCCATAGATTACATGGAAATGTATAAACTGACCCTGGAACAGAGCCCCCGATTTGAGATTTTTCAGTTCCTGACAGGAAGTTTGCTGCAAAATGAGTTCTYTTTTACTCACAGATATAATTKAAACGGTTTTAGAAACTAGAGAGTGTTTTCTATCCAATAGTAATAATAATATGCATATTGTACGAGCAAGAATTGAGTACGAGGCAGTTTAATTTGGGAACGAATTTTTACAAAGTCGAAATGGCGCCCCCCTATTGAGAAAGGAAAGCAATGACGCAAATAGCTTTTGGAAGATCATTTAAAGTAATGATCCACTGTCGTTTCTCTTTGCTTATTTGAGCTGCTCTTGCCATAATATGGACTTGGTCTTTTCTCAAATAGGGCAATCTTCTGTTTACTACCCCTACCTTGTCACAACACAACTGATTGGCTCAAASGAATTTAGAAGGAAAGAAATTCCACAAATTCAATTTTAACATGGCACAACTGTTCATTGAAATGCGTTCCACATTGAGAGAATGCAAATAGTGTGCAAAGCTGTCATCAAGGCAAAGGATGCCATTTCGCTACACTCGCATTAACATCTGCTAACCATGTGTATGTGACCAATAAAATWAGATTTGATGAAAATGTCATTTTACTTTGAAGAATCTAAAATCTAAATTTTGGGGGGGATTTGTTTAACACTTTTTTTGTTACTACATGATTCCATATTTTAGCTTTGATGTCTTCACTATCATTCTACAATGTAGAAAATAGTAAAAAATAAAGAAAAACCCTTGAATGAGTGGGTGTGTCTAAACTTTTGACTGGTACTGTAACTAAAATAATGAAAATCATCATAGCTAATTTGTGATGCATACAAAATTGTTACAGCAAAACTGTACTTCAATGCTATGATACCCCCCCCACTTAACATACTGCTTGACTAGTCGGGCCCAAGCTTGCAGTACGACATTAAAACCCATTAAGTCGGTCTACAAACTGGCTCTCAATGTGCTTGATAGAAAACCCAATAGCCATCATCACTGTTACATCCTCAGAAAGCTTGAGCTCCTGAGTTGGGAAAATCTTGTGCTATACACTGACYCATGTCTTGTATTCAAGATCATAAATGGCCTGGCTCCCCCTCCACTTAGTACTTTTGTCAAACAGAAAACKCACAAGGTCGGCAATGAGAGGTGGCTGTATAGTTCGTTTTAAGGAAAATCAACTTTAGTCAAACTGCTTTCTCTGTGAGACCTTCCCATGTCTGGAACACACTGCCATCAGACACACATAACTTCACCACCTATCACACCTTCACAAAAAACATGAAGACATGGCTAAAGGACAATCAGACTTGTGAACATAATCCCTGGCTGTGTATTCCCACTCTCCGTGTTATTTGTTGTCTGTTACTTGTGAGGTGTTTAAACACTGTTTGATGCTTTTATGTATTTTGTTTTCTTGCTTTTTGTGCTATTGCTCTGTCTGCGTGCTATGTGTTGCTTCTCCTATGTTGCTTTGCATGTGCTCACTGCTCATTGTTTATCTGTATTGTTATTGTCACTGTTTTTAATAATCTAACCAGGGAATGTGTTTGAAAAATAGCCGACTGGCAAAAACCGTCACTTTTGCTGAAACGTTGAATAATGTGGACTGTCCATGTAAAAATAAGAATAAAGTCAAACCTAATATGTTTGAAACATCGAAAGGCAGTATCGAATTGCAATACATATGGAATCATGAGAATCGTGAGAATCGCAATACATATCATATCAGTACCCATCATCAGGAAAAGGTGGAAAGCAAAAAGCATTGGTTAATTGCTGAGCCAAGGTGCCAAGTCACAAATTAGTCCAAGAAGAATATCCAGGATTTATTATCTTACATGATTTCCATATACATTGTTTTGAATGCGTATTCAACTTTCTTCAGATCAGCAGCCGCCTTTTCCACAGTAAGACAAAACAAAAAAGGTAAGTACAAAAGCTCAGACATCAGCATCTGTGTGTTGCCAAATAGTGGCTGTTGATGTCTGCCAGTGTTGTGTCTAAGAGCAGAGCGGCCGGGCTGTAAATAAACATGCACGCTATTTCCAGGTGTGGCAGCAGCGGAGGAGACCGCAGGCTTAATTAGTCACTTCACAGTGACAACAAAGTGCTAACAGAGAGGAGATGAGAGGACACCGTAATGGAAGGGTTTGTGCCACAGTGTTCCTTGCCTCATTTTTACTGTATATGCCATGTCAGCATGACATGACATACCTGATCATTCTTCATTGTACAATCGATTTTGATAGCTAGCAGAACATTTAAAGCATGGGGAAAAACCTCTGCTTTCTGCAGTCCACGTCCACTCCCCTGCTTTCCCCTTGCTTTTGAATGCACCGCTGGCTGGTAAATCTGTTTCCACCAGCATTGCTACATGCTCCAAAAATGCTAGCCAGGAGACTCTGAACATGATTTAATAACCAGTTCACCATCTTAACATAGTTTCGATGAAACAACAACATCTGAGGTAAGTCGAAATAAGTTCAAATAAAAAAGTTAACTAACCCTTTAACCCTCACAAGAAGAACGGGTTTGAACGGGGTTCTGAAAACCAGACAGTAGCACAAAGCCAGAAACAAACAAGAAAAAATCTAAAGAACGAAGAAAGAGAGAGAGAGGGCGAGAAAAAAAAAAGAAAAAAAGGTAGAAAATATAATTGGAGCAAACTAAGTAAACTCTAGTTTAATTTTCCTGTTTCTGGAGAAGAGGGCACTAGTGGCGTGATTCGMGTTTTTCAACGAGGAAACCCTTGGCGGCCTAGTGTGTGCACAGCTGTGTGGGAGGCTGTCAGATCCCGGCCTGCATACCAATTAGCATGTTCCTCATATGTGGTCTCAGCTGGTCGCCCATAATGATAGATCCACCCCACTCCCTCACCTCCCCCAAAAACCTAATTCCCTGCAAACCTCACATAGATGTGGTGTGGCGAAGAGCCAAGCTGTGATTTCTCGCTTGAATAATGGCCATTTTTATGACACGGTAGCTCTCTCAATATCCTTCCCCTCAGCGGCATTAAAGAGGACTGCATGAAAGCACTACACTGACAAAACACTGATATTTTTGGAATGAAAAAGTAACATTAACTTGTTTGGGATAGGGGGCAGTATTTTGACGTCCGGATGAAAAGTGTGCCCAAAGTAAACTGCCTGTTACTCAGGCCCAGAAGCTAGGARATGCATATAATTGGTAGATTTGGATAGAGAGCACTCAAAAGTTTCTAAAACTGTTAAAATAATGTCTTTGAGTATAACAGAACTGATTTGGCAGGTGAAACCCCGAGGACAAACCATCCCCCAAAAAATTCAGCTTACCACTATTTTCAATGGCTAGTACTTTAATTAATTACAAGGCCAAGTCCTCCCAGATTGCAGATCCTAGGGCTTCCACTAGATGTCAACAATCTTTAGAAAGAGTTTCAGGCTGGTTTTTGGAAAAATTWGCCAGAAATGTTAGTTTTTCTAGGTGGCTCCCATTTTGGCTGTAGTCTTTCAAGGGCGTGGAAGAGGGATCGTTCTTAGGTATTTTTCTCCGGTAAAGACAATAACGATTCTCCGTCTTAAATGTTATTGTTTATTTGCGTATTAGGATACCTAAGGTTTGATTATAAATGTTGTTTGACTTGTTTGGAAAAGTTTATTAGTAACGTTTGGGATTCGGGAGGTTAATGATGTAACTAGCAGGGGTTGGAACCGGTACAGGGGACAGAACCTAAAACTGGAAAATAACTAACATTTTCTAGGAGCAGAATCAGAACCGGGAACAAAAGTGATCTATACGGTTCCAGAACAGAACTGTTATTTTAAGAGCATGGGAACCATTTAATAAGGTTGTTTTACGTTCCTGGCATTTTTTTCCTTGTCCCACAAAAAAATGCAACAAAGCGCCTACGCAAACCCCTCACACTGACACTCAGAAACATATTCCAGTGTCTGCCTGCCAGCTGAAAAACTTTMCCATTGTGTGTAGGCTACCTACCCCTCCTCCTCCAAAGCATAGGCTACTATAGCCTACTGATGTTACAAGCTTGATTCAGAAATTAGGGGGAGATTTTTAATTAGAGAAGAATAGATAAACTTTTTCAATTCTAGTTATGAAAACTATTGTTATTATGTTTCACTTTGGATATATTAACTACAAAAAGTAAGAKATGTTTTTAATTCTGGTGCTTCTCTGCACACACAAGCGTGTTAGCTATCTATCTATCTAGCTAGCTCTGATGCAGCGTTAAGTACAACGACATTCAAAGTTCCTTCATATCTGTGGGCCTAATTCAGATAATGCATGTGATAACAAGATGGCCAGCGCTTCAAACCAAGTCCCCCCCTTCACCCTCTCTCACTCTCCCCACCCGCAAAATTTCAGTCGCATCTTGCGCCCTACACTTGTCCGTCCCACACTCATGTAAACCACTAAGCTATAGTTTGCCTGGTCCAGTTCAAGCTGCTCTATCTGCACTGATTGGTGAAGTAATTTTTTGTCGAGGTAAATGTAAAAAATAAAAGATTTCAGAGGTTTTAAAAGGAACAGAAAGAATTGATATAAACAGGTACTTTTTTGGGCTTTGAACTGTTTCAGATTTTTTTTTGCAGTTTGGAACAGTAGAACGGAGTGACAAAAATAATGGTTATTTTCAGAACCATTGGTCATTATGCATATATACATTGAGTAATTCCGGCCTTAAAGCTGTAAAATGAAAACAGAATTCCACAGCTATGCTTAATCTGAAACCAGTGCATAGAGTTAACAAACCATTCAAATCCACTATTGTAATTCCATATCCTACAATACATTTTCCCACTCAGTCCTACTCCCAGAAATGATCCAGAGGTTCAGCAGAGGTCAGTCTAGCCCGCGTTAAAGCTGAAAGTGTCTGACTGCATTAGTGATGAAATTCATATCCCGGTGGCAAACTCAGTTTTATTCAATCTCCACACTCCAAACCCATATTCACAGCCATTGAAGGCCACCTAGCCCACGAATAGGGCACATTGTCATTATGAAAGGCCCATTCATGAGAACAAATGCCGTAGGATTAAATACAGAATTTTAACATGACTATTGAGTATTAACATCTACTGCGAATATTCATTTTCTGTTTAATTTGAGAGGAGCTTGTAGGAACTCGTTTGATGGTGAATGTCACTCCAAATCAGACAATAAACAGACCAACAGTCTCAGTGAATTCACTCTGCAACAACTGGGTTCTGTTGATAAATCTGTATGATGTAACAAACGACCAAGAGCCGACCTACTTCTGCATCTCTCTCCTCCTCATGACTTAGTCCCCTTCCGGGGTAGCGCTGTTGTCTCGCAACATACTGTAATAGCAGGAAGCATACTGTCTGTTTGCAAATCAATATACTCTCACTTCTCTTGATATTGCTATACAGTGCCTTGAAAAAGTATTCAACCCCCTTGGCGTTTCTCCTATTTTGTTGCATTACAACCTGTAATTTAAATGGATCTTTATCTGGATTTCATGTCATGGTGTCACGTTCCTGACCTGTTTTCCTTGTTTTTGTATGTGATTAGTTGGTCAGGGCGTGAGTTGGGGTGTGCATTCTATGTTATGTGTTTCTATGTTGGGTTAAATGTGTTYCCTGATATGGTTCTCAATTAGGGGCAGGTGTTTGACGTTTCCTCTGATTGAGAACCATATTAAGGTAGGCTGTTCTCACTGTTTGTTTGTGGGTGATTGTTCCTGTGTCTGTGTCTGTTGCACCACACGGGACTGTTTCGTTTGTTCGTTCGTTTGGCTAGTCTTACCTGTTCGTGCGTTCTTCGTGTCTATGTAAGTTCTCAAGTTCAGGTCTGTCTACGTCGTTTTGTTGTTTTGTTTCTATTCAAGTGTTCTTCGTATGTTCGTCTTTGCTTTAATAAATATTCATTATGTCATCATACAACGCTGCGTTTTGGTCCGACCCTTACTCCTTCTCCTCATCCGAGGAGGAGGAATTAGACAGCCGTTACACATGGACATACACAAAATAGTCCAAATTGGTGAAGTGAAATGAAAAAAAAATACTTGTTTAAAAAAAAATCWAAAAAATTCAAAACGGAAAAGGGGTCCATGCATATGTACTCACCCCCTTTGCTATGAAGCCCCTAAATAAGATCTATTGCAACCTATTACCTTCAGAAGTCGCATACTTTGTTAAATAAAGTCCACCTGTGTGCAATATAAGTGTCACATGATCTCAGTATATAGATATATACATATACACCTGTTCTGATCTGAAAGGCCCCAGAGTTTGCAACACCACTAAGCAAGGGGCACCACCAAGCAAGAGGCACCATGAAGACCAAGGAGCTCTCCAAACAGGTCAGGGACAAAGTCATGGAGAAGTACAGATCAGGGTTGGGTTATCTGGTCAGATGAGACTAAAATCATACCGAGAACACCAGTGAAGCATGGTAGTGGCAGCATCATGTTGTGGGGATGTTTTTCATCGGCAGGGACTGGGAAACTGTTCAGAATTTAAGGAATGATGGATGGCGCTAAATACAGGGAAATTCTTGAGGGAAACCTGTTTCAGTCTTCCAGAGATTTGAGACAAAGACGGTGGTTCACCTTCCAGCAGGACAATGCCCCTAAGCATACTGCTAAAGCAACACTRGAGTGGTTTAAGGGGAAACATTTAAATGTCTTGGAATGGCCTAGTCAAAGCCCAGACCTCAATCCAATTGAGAATCTGTGGTATGACTTAAAGATTGCTGTACACCAGCAGAACCCATCCAACTGGAAGGAGCTGGAGTAGTTTTGCCTTGAAGAATCGGCAAAAATCCCAGTGGCTAGATATGCCAAGCTTATAGAGACATACCCCAAGAGACTTGCAGCTTTAATTGCTGCAAAGGTGGCTTCACAAAGTATTGATTTTGAGGGGTGAATAGTTACGCACACTCAAGTTTTCTGTTTTTTTGTATTATTTCTTGTTTGTTTCYCAATAAAATATATTTTGCATCTTCAAAGCAGTAGGCGTGTTGTGTAAATCAAATGATAAACCCCCCCCAAAAAATACATTTTCATTCCAGGTTGTAAGGCAACAAAATAGGAAAAATGCCAAGGGGGTGAATTCTTTCGCAAGCCACTGTACATATCGCCCTTCATATTGTGTGTATGTACTGACATGTATGTGTAACTGATAGATGCACACACACACACTACATGTTAATATTTTTAAATGTATTTTAAAAGTACTTTGTCTGTAATGTATTTTTTGTTATATGTCYGACCCCAGTAAGACTAGCTGTCACCATAGGCTTCTGCTAATAGGAATCCTAATAAATCAACAACATCTAAAAYATGCCAGGGACAATCTTGCAATGTAAATGCGTTAATAGGTGGTTGGGAGCAGTCATTTTCATAATGACATGATACGTCATTCATCTMAAGTACTTAGTCTTGACATGTTTGTGAATTTAGTTGGGGGAAATATATGCAAACTTTTAGCTCAATTAACCTTGGCAATCTACATATATACTGTAATACACTTTGCAGGACATCAACAGATTACAGTAAACAGTAAAAGTTAGTCTGCTTTAGCAAAATCAATGCAAAAATAGAAACAGTACATCATGTTAATATCATGCATAAAAGTAACGTAAATCATATGGAGGCACATAAATGAGAAGGCGGGAGTCATTTTAGAAGGGGGAATAAAATATTGATAGACAAGCACTCTGTTTGTAGACATAACAAAGGCTCCAGACATAACTGGGACAGTACACTGGAGTATTCCACCATCGTATCTCCTACAACACTCATAGAAATATATTCATCTCCAATCATCTGGGTTTGATGCCAAATAATGTTAGCTTCAGGAGCCTGGGAAGAGAGAACATCTATTTCAGACAAACGCTTCGGAACAGATATAAGTGAGAAAGCTGTCAGCCTCTCAAAAATCTGAATTCTGCCACTCAGATGTGAAAAAACAACTAATTCAATGTATCCCTCTCATGGTAAGAATCCAATAAATTCCACCTGTGGCTATCAGCGCACGTAAACTCGAACAGGGGAAGGAGCAGACCTTTTTTACTCAGAGAAGATTAAGAGAGGAAGGGAAAAAGTAGAGCTCAGTCTGGTGGTGTACCAAAGAAACATTTGATTCCCCCTTCCTTCCTTCCTTCCTTCCTTCCTTCCTTCCTTCCTTCCTTCCTTCCTTCCTTCCTTCCTTCCTTCCTTCCTTCCTTCCTTCCTTCCTTCCTTCCTTCCTTCCTTCCTTCCTTCCTTCCTTCCCCCCCTTTAAACTCTGACTTGGGCTCTGCTGACCTCTCACAATCAGAGCCAGGGTTACAGTGTGGTTGCCAAAAATGACAGTAGTTACACAGCTTTTTCAGAGGGCATTGCACAGGGTTAAGAAAACATAATGAAGTAGCTCTGAACTCTTTCTAAGTTTTAAATCAAATTACTGTCAAGGATAATTGCACTCTAAGCAGCGCTTTACCCTATGTTTCCACTGATGATGCCATTCAAGGTCGTGACTCGGATACCAGAGAACAGTATACTATACCTGCAGGGGACGATAGACATCAAAACTCTTACCCCAAACCCCGCTCCCCACTGGGTGAAAAAAAGAGTGAGATGTAGGGATGATGAGAGGGAGAGTCGAAGAAGCCATGGAAATCAGGGCAGTGCACAAACATTTCAGGGGGCAGGTGCTCAAAATCACTTTCGTAATTCATATCTGGAAAGTCATAAGATACCAAATGCCTTGTAGCAAAACATGTTACATCAGCAGACAAAGCACAAAGCAGGGAGCCATAAACTACGCAAGCCGAGAGAGACGCACAAAGCTGGGGAACGGGACTATCGTTTTTTGGTCTATATACCGTGTCTGTGTGTTCATGGCCCTGAGGCAGGGAGAACAGTAATGCCGGGGTTGGGGCTGAGTGAAAGAGCTGTAGCCTGGTGACCTTTACCACCCTCAAGCAACAGCGGTTCACTGGATTGGTGGTCGGGGGATGGTGGTGGGTTACGTATGCCTCAAGTCGTCACGCGACGGCTCTCGATACACTCCGGCATAGCTCCCTCCTTCCCTTGAGCACAGCCCTATGTAGAAACAAAATCCAGATATGATACAGACAATAAAGAAAACGGCATGACTTTGCACCAAATATGTAACTACATTGAGGGTCTAWCAAGCACGTTAAGTTGACAATCTGATTGCTGAAGAGGTGAACTGATAGGCTGGAATCAAAATTGATATGCTCCATTTCACCATGGAGCATTGCAGTTTGGATTCCAGGCTAGGGATCTGAGGTTTATTGTGTAAAATGCAGGTTATGCTTTTTCTCCGTATTCCGTAAACGCAAACCAAATGTCTCTCAGTGTCATCTTGGAGCTTTTTGCATTCAGAAAACTGAATTAGAATAGCTTAACGAAGACAGTACATGAATAAAATAGTAGTACCACATGCTACCATACTCAAACACTGGCAACTGTATGTTACAGAACTTATAGTACATCACACTCAAGCATGATGCTTGTGTGACAAAAGCCCTACACAGTCGCTCTTTACGGAGTATACTTTTAAATTTCAAGGGATGCGACGAGACCCCATCTACTTTAACCGGCATCTACGTCGATCCACAAACCCCATAAGGATGTCTCTCTTCCTCTCCCCTCGTCGTTTCCAAATCACAATCCAACAGCGAGGCCGACCAGATAACGAGATCAAGAGAGGGAGAAACAAAACAAACATAATGCCACCYCCTTACCGTCTTTTCAGATTGCCAAAAATAAGCAGCACTGTCAGTGAGTAAAGAGGCACTGCTGAGATCTGTGGGCGATGTCAAATATCTCACCAAAACTAAGCATTGAAATAAAATTGCTTCCAGAAATGAGGAGGGGACGGAGCACAAGTTAAAGCACAAACACTCATCCAGTCACAGCTACAGGACGTCCTGATGGCAATGACTGTATTTAGACGTTTGCACCACTAATTAGAATGGGAGATGACAGGTGCCCAAACCAATTTGAGCGCAAAGGGGCCCCGAGCCAGTGTTGGCACGGCATTTGTTYTTACGGGATAAAGATAGCAAATCAAGCCATTGTCTCACCATGAGCGAACACATCTATTTTACTTCTCAGRGTGTACTCCACTGAAACCACTTCGACTTGTTCAAGACCAGCCACCTTAACACACAGTTGTACAGTTAAACTAGACTAGAGGTTGATATGCTGGTAATTGCTCAGTGTACACATTTTGATGAAGAGTGGCTCATGTTGTCAATGGATTTGTACAGTATAATCATATACAGTACCAGTAAAAAGATTGGACACACCTACTCATTCAAGGGTTTTTCTTTATTTTTACTATTTTCTCCATTGTAGAATAATAGTGAAGACATCAACACTATGAAATAACACATGTGCAATCATGTAGTAACCAAAAAAGTGTTTAAAAAAATAATTTATATTTGAGATTCTTCAAAGTAGCCACCCTTTGCCTTGATGACATCTTTGCACATTCTTGGCATTCTCTCAACCAGCTTCACCTGGAATGCTTTTCCAATGGTCTTGAGGGAGTTTCCACATATGCTGAGCACTTGTTGGCTGCTTTTCCTTCACTCTGCGGTTCAAAACCATCTCAATTGGGTTGAGGTTGGGTAATTGTAGAGGCCAGGTCATCTGATGCAGCACTCCATCACTCTCCTTATTGGAGGTGTGTTGGGTCATTGTCCTGAGGAAAAACAAATGATAGTCCCACTAAGCGCAAACCAGATGGGATGGCGTACRGCTGCAGAATGCTGTGGTAGCCATGCTGGCTAAGTGTGCCTTGAATTCAAAACAAATAACAGGCAGTGTCACCAGCAAAASACCATCACATCTCCTCCTCCATGATTCAAGGTGGGAACCACACATGTGGAGATCATCCACCCATCAGATCAAAGGACAGAATTCCACCAGTCTAATGTCCATTGCTGGTGTTTCTTGGCCCAAGCAAGTCTCTTCTTATTGTTGGTGTTCTTAAGCAGTGGTTTCTTTGCAGAAATTTCACCACGAAGGCCTGATTCATGCACTCTCCTCTGGACAGTTGATGTTGAGATGTGTCTGTTTTGTATTTGTAATTGTATTTATTAGGGATCCCCATTAGCCAAGGTAGCAGCAACTCTTCCTGGGATCCAAAAACACCAAAGCACCCACATGACATAAAGGAGAGAAGTATCTGGAGAAGGTCTGTATGGAGGAGTGGGCCAAAATCCCTGCTGCAGTGTGGGCAAACCTGGTCAAGAACTACAGGAAACGTATGAACTGTAATTGCAAACAAAGGTTTCTGTACCAAATATAAAGTTCTGCTTTTCTGATGTATCAAATACTTATGTCATGCAATAAAATGCAAATGAATTACTTAAAAATCATACAATGTGATTTTCTGGATTTTTGTTTTAGATTCCYTCTCTCACAATTGAAGTGTACCTATGATAAAAATGACATACCTCTACATGCTTTGTAAGTAGGAAAACATGCAAATTCGGCAGTGTATCAAAWACTTGTTCTCCCCACTGTATATAACAAAATATTAAACAGTGAACTATGTTTGTACTGAATGAGCTAAAGATAAACAGTACATCATATAACATCCCTACACCACCACATATCCACAACACAAAATGTTCAAAACACGTTTATATCGCAATGTATGCGTATGCATGTGTCTATACCTTTGTGTGTGTCTCTGGTCCTATCACACTTAGAGTACTGTCCGGTTATATGGTAATCTGCAGCAAAATAATATATAAAAAAGCTCCAAATGGCTCAAAACAGTGCTGCKAGACTATCTCTTCATTGCTCTAACCGTATGAATATTTTCCAAATGCATCAGAATTTCTCATGGCTTCATGTTAAAAAKAAATTACTATCTAGTCTTCTGATTTTCTTTTGGAATGTTATAWAAAAAAWWAAAAAWAKAGTATTTTTCAGTCCAGTTAGTACATATTAGCAACACGCATAACCACCAAACCAGCACGCATAACCACCAAACCAGACAGGCAAATTCAGGACAGCTAAAACAACCCAAGCCAAGGACAAATCTACAGTTTTATATAGAGCCATAGCTGAATGGAACTTGTTACCAATCCATATTTCTCAGGTAAAAAGTAAATCCCCCTTCAAGAAAAACATTTAAGAATATCTAATGCAATAGACCATATGCCTGGACAGCAAATAGAAAGCATCAACTGAATGTTAAATGTGTTTCCTGTCAGGTATTTTAATAATCTGTATTGTCTACTTGTTGAATGTTTGAAGTCTTGATTGTGGTTATTTGTAATGTCTTGTTAATTGGTGTTGGACCCCAGGAAGATTCGCTAGCGTTACAGCGTTAGCTAATGGGGATCCGAATAAAAATGACAAATTCACACTCCCCGTTGTTCCATAAGGTGTTTTTTTACCTGCTTTTTAACTTCTCTAGGCTTGGGGGCGCTATTTTCACGTCCGGATGAAAAGTGTGCTCAAAGTAAACTGCCTGCTACTCAGGCCCAGAATCTAGGATATGCATATAATTGGTAGATTTTGAGAGAAATCACTCTGTTTCTAAAACTGAATAATGTCTGTGAGTATAACAGAACTGATTTGGCAGGCGAAACCCCGAGCACAATCCATCCAGGGAAAATTATTTTTGAGGTCAATATGTTTTCTATTCGTTTTCTATGATAAGCCCATTTTAATAGAAATATGCTTGCAGTTCCTATAGCTTCCACTAGACAMTCTTTAGAAATTGGTTGATGTTTTTCTTTAGAGAAATGAAGAAGTACGGCTGTCCAGAACGAGGGTCCAGCCTAGGGCTCTCTAATGTTTTGATGCGCACGACCTGGAACGAGCTTTCTTTGTTTTCCTCCGGTATTGAACACAGTTTATCCCGTCTTAAATTCTATCGATTATTTACGTTAAAAAATACCTAAAGTTGTATTAGGAAAGTTGTTTGAAATGTTTGGATCAAGAWTACAGGTAACTTATAAGATATTTTGTAGTCATGTTGCGCGAGTTGGAACCAGTGTTTTTTTTWATCAAARGCGCCAGATAAATGGACATTTTGGAGATATAACTATGGAATTACTCGAACAAAAGGACAATTTGTGATGTTTATGGGACATATTGGAGTGCCAACAGCAGAAGTTCTTCAAAGGTAAGGCATGAATTAAATTGTTATTTCTGACTTTTGTGTCGCACCTGGTGGGATGAAATATGATTGTCTGTGTTTGTTTGATGGGGTTTTGTCRTCAGATAATAGCATGGTTTGCTTTCACCGTAAAGCCTTTTTGAAATCTGACATGGTAGTTAGATTATCAAGAAGTTCAGCTTTAATTTGGTGTATTGCACTTGTATGAAGTTTTAATATTTGTAATATTTTTTATTTTTTATTTGGCGCTCTGCCATTTCACCGGATGTTGTCAAATCGATCCCGTTAATGGGATTTGAGCCATAAGAAGTTTTAAATCTGATTCTACTGCTTGCATCAGTTACRTGATGTGGAATAGAGTTCCATGTAGTCATGGCTCTATGTAGTACTGTGCTCCTCCGATAGTCTGTTTTGGACTTGGGGACTGAGAAGAGACCTCTGGTAGCATGTCTTGTGAGGTATGCATGAGTGTCCGAGCTGTGTACTAGTATTTTAAAAGACAGCTCGGTACATTCAGCTTGTCAACACTTCTTACAAAAGCAAATAATGATCAAGTCAACCTCTCTTCCACTTTGAGCCATGAGAGATTGACATGCATGTCATTAATGTTTTCTCTACATGTACTTTTACGGGTGAGCTGTGCTGCCCTGTTCTGAGCCAACTGCAATTTTCCCAAGTCCCTCTTTGTGGTACCAGACCACACTACTAAACAGTGGTCTAGGTATGACAAAACTAGGGCCTGTAGGACCTGCCTTGTTGATAGTGTTGTTAATAAGGTAGAGCAACACTTTATTACGCACAGACTTCTCCCCATCTTACTWACTGTTGTATCAATATGTTTTGACCATGACAGTTTATAATCCAGGATTACTCCAAGCAGTTTAGRCATCTCAACTTGCTCAATTTCCACATTATTCATTACGAGATGTAGTTGAGGTTTAAGGTTTAGTGAATTATTTGTCCCAATTACAATGCTTTTAGTTTTGGAAATATTTAGGACTAGCATATTCCTTGCAACCCATTCTGCGAACTAACTGCAGCTCTTGGTTAACTTCTTTGGGATAGGGGGCGGTATTTTGACGACCGGATGAAAAGCGGGCCCAAAGTAAACTGCCTGCTATTCAGGCCCAGAAGCTAGGATATGCATATAATTGGTATATTTGGATAGAAAACACTCTAAAGTTTCTAAAACTGTTAAAATAATGTCRGAGTATAACAGAACTGAAATGGCAGGCGAAACCCCGAGGACAAAAAAAAAYAAAAGTCATCCTACCACTGATTTCAATGGCTGGCACTTTTATAATAGGGCGAAATCATGCCCGATTGCAGTTCCTAGGGCTTCCACTAGATGTCAACAGTCTTTAGAAAGAGTTTCAGGCCGGTTTTTGYAAAAATGACCCAGAAATMTTTGTTTTTCTAGGTGGCTCCCATTTTGGCTGTAGTGTTTCCAAGCGCGTGAATGTAAGCGTGTTCTTTGGTACTTTTCTCTGGTAAAGACAATAACGATTCTCCGTCTTAAATTTGATCATTTATTTGCGTATTAGGGTACCTAWTGTTTGATTATAAATGTTGATTGACTTGTTTGGATAAGTTTATTGGTAACGTTTGGGATTCATTTTGTATGCATTTTGAAGGAGGTAAAACCGAGTGGATTATTGACTGAAGCGCCAGCTAAACTGAGTTTTTATGGATATAAAGAAGGAATTTATCACACAAAAGGACCATTTGTAATGTAACTGGGACCTTTTGGAGTGCCAACAGAAGAAGATCTTCAAAGGTAAGGCATATATTATATRGCTATTTCTGACTTTTGTGTCGCAACTCCCTGGTTGAAAATGATTTGTTATGCATTTGTGTGCTGGGCGCTGTCCTCAGATAATCGCATGGTTTGCTTTCGCCGTAAAGCCTTTTTAAAATCAGACACAGCGGATGGATTAACAACAAGTTAAGCTTTATTTTGATGTATTGCACTTGTGATTTCATGAAAGTTTAATATTTATAGTAATTTATTTTGAATTTGGCGCTCTGCCATTTCACCGGATATTGGCCAGGTGGGACMCTACRGTCCCACGTATCTATGACTGAGGAGCAGGCRGTTTCCTCTGGGCACCTTTGTGCACCTTTCATTCAAGCTACTCAATACTGCCCCTGCAGCCATAAGAAGTTAAAGACCTCTGTGTTCTGTTAGACAAGTAACTCTTTATCCACATTATAGCAGGGGGTGTAAAACCATAACACATACATTCTTCCAGCAGCAGACTATGATCGATAATGTCAAAAGCTGCACTGAAGTCTAACAAGACAACCCCCACAATCAGTTTATCATCAATTTCTCTCAGCCAATCATTAGTCATTTGTGTAAGTTCTGTGCTTGTTGAGTTTCCTTCCCTGTAAGCATGCTGAAAGTCTGTTGTCAATTTGTTTACTGTGAAATAGCATTGTATCTGGTCAAACATAATTTTTTCSAGYAGTTTATTAAGTGTGGGTAACAGGCTGATTGGTCAGCTATTTGAGCCAATAAAGGGGGCTTTACTATTCTTGGGTAGCGGAATGACTMTAGCTTCCCTCCYGGCCCGAGGGCACACACTTTCCAGTAGGCTTAAATTGAAGATGTGGCAATATCGTCTGCTATTATTCTCAGTAATTTTCCATCCAAATTGTCAGACCCCAGTGGCTTGTTATTGTTGATAGACAACAGTAATTGTTTCACCTCCTTCACACTGACTTTACAGAATTCAAAAGTACAATTATTTTCTTTCAGAATTTGGTCAGATATACTTAGATGTGTAGTGTCAGTGTTTTGTTACTGGCTGTGTTTGTTACTGCCTAAGTTTGCTTATCTTGCCAACTAAAATATCATTAAAGTAGTTGGCAATATCAGTGGGTTTGTGATGAATGAGCCATCTGATTCAATGAATGATGAAGCCAAGTTGGCTTTTTTTRCCAAAATTTCATTTAACCAAAGCTTTTTCTTATAATTTTTMATATAATTTGTCTTTGTTTCATGGTATTGCTTATTTATCTTTCGTCATATGATTTCTCAATCATTTGGGCTGCCAGACTTATTTGCCATACCTTTTGCCTCATCCCTCTCAACCATACAATTTTTCAATTCCTCATCAATCCAATGAGATTTAACAGTTTTTACAGTCATTTTCTTAATGAGTGCATGCTTATTGGTTATTGGAATAAGCAATTTCATAAATGTGTCTGTCAGRGTATGCGCTACTGGTGTTGAAGTCAGGTGCAGGAGAGCAGAGAGTTGTGATCAGGCTGTAATGGTACTCGTCCTCGTCTGATGACGAGTATGACAGATCGGACCAATGTGCAGCATGGTAAGTGTCCATTTGAATGAAATCCAACTGAACACTGAATGACAAAACAACAAAAGAGAATGAACGAGACTGAAACAGTTCTGTATGGAAAAACACAGACACATAAAACAACTACCCACAACCCATAGTGGGAAAACAGGCTACCTAAGTATGATTCTCAATCAGAGACAACAATCGACAGCTGCCTCGGATTGAGAACCATACCAGGCCAAACACAGAAATACAAAACTTAGACTACAAAATATAGAACGCCCACCCCAACTCACGCCCTGACCAAACTAAAATAAAGACATAAAAAAAGGAACTAAGGTCAGAATATGACACAGGCGCACTCTTTATTTGGGCATGTCACGATCGTCGTAAGAAGCGGACCAAAGAGCAGCGTGGTTTAAATACATTCTTCTAATTTTAATGAAGAACACTTAAAAAAAAACTAAAAAAAAACGAATAGGACAAACGTGACCGCTATATAAACACTGTGCTAACATGCAACATAACATAGACAATAACCCACAACACAAAACAGGCTACCTAAATATGGTTCCCAATCAGAGACAATGACTAACACCTGCCTCTGATTGAGAACCATATCAGGCCAAACAGAAACCCCACTAGAAACAGAAAACATAGACTGCCCACCCCAACTCACGCCCTGATCATACAAAACAAAAGACAAAACAAGGAACTAAGGTCAGAACGTGACAGTACCCCCCGCCCCCCCAAGGTGCGGACTCCGGCCGCAAACCTGAACTATAGGGAGGGTCTGGTGGGCATCTGTCCGCGGTGGGGGCTCTGGCGCTGGACGTGGCCCCCACTCCACCATAGTCAATACCCGCTTCCGTGGCCTCCTAGGAACGGCGACCCTCCTAAATGGCCCCACTGGACTGAGGGGCCCTCTGGACTGAGGGGCAACTCCGGACCGAGGGGCAGCTCCGGACCGAGGGCAGCTCCGACCGAGGGGCAGCTCCGGACCGAGGGCAGCTCATGACCGAGGGTAGCTCCGACTGAAGGGTAGCTCCGGACTGAGGGCAGCTCATGACTGAAGGGCAGCTATGACTGAAGGGCAGCTCATGACTGAAGGGCAGCTCATGACTGAGAGGGTAGCTCTGGACTGAGGGGTAGCTCAGGACTGAAAGGCAGCTCCGGACTGACGGGGGGCTGTGCGGCTCCTGACTGGCGGGCGGCTCTGACGGCTCTGGACAGACGGGCGGCTCTGACGGCCCTGGACAGACGGGCAGCTCAGGCGGCGCTGGACAGATGGCAGCTCAGGCGGCGCTGGACAGACGGGCAGCTGAGGCGCCCAGTAGGCCTGGTGCGTGGTGCCGGAACTGGTGGTACCGCTGGGAACAACGCACCACTGGGCGAGTGCGGGGACAGGAACAGGGCGTACCAGGCTCTGGAGACGCACAGTAGGCTTGGTGCGTGGTGCCGGAACTGGTGTCCGGTCTGGGGCACGCACCTCCAGGCGAGTGCGGGGTGCTGGAACTGGAGGCCTGGTAACGTGGCGCCGCACCGGAGAAGCTGGTGCGTGGGACTGCCACAGAGAGCTAGTATGTGCGGGCTGCCACAGGAGAGTTGGTGCGCTGAGCTGCACAGGACGTGCGGGCTAGGGGCCACGAGAGGCCCTGGGTGCGTGGGGCTAGCACAGTCTTCACCAGACGGCTAGCACGCACCTCAGGACGAGTATGGAGAGCTGACTCAGGTGACATCAACGTCCCCCCCGAACACGCTCCAGTCGGGCGGATGTTCGTGCCTCATCGCACCAAACCAGCAATCCCTATTCTCTCTCCTCCAATTTCCCCCATTAAACCCTTCCACAGTCTCTACTTCACTCCCCTCCTCCACTCCAACTCCACCCGACTGGCTCCGGTTCCATCCTCGGCTCCACGGTAAGCACGGGAGTGGTGCAGGTCTCCTACCTGGCTTTCGCCACACCCCCGTGGTGCCCCCTCCAAGAAAATTTTGGGGCTGCCTCTCTGGCTCCCCCTAGCGCCGCCGTGCTGCCTCCATTCGCCGGTATCCCCTCACACTGCTCCAGAGAATCCCAGGCGGCGTCCGGCACTCTCCCTGGTCGATCGCTCCACCTGTCTATCCCTCCCAATTGTTATGTCCAGACTGTACTCCCAAATCCATTTCTCCTGTTGCTGCCCGTTCCACGCTGCTTGGTCCTTTTTTTGGTGGTGTTATTCTGTCATGATCGTCGTAAGAAGGCGGACCCAAGCGCAGCGTGGTTTGAAACATTCTTCTAATTTTAATGAAGAACACTTAAAACAAAAAAACAACAAAACGAAATAGGACGAAACCTGACCGCTATATAAACACTGTGCTAACATGCAACATAAACATAGACAATAACACAACCCACAAAAAACAGGCTACCTAAATATGGTTCCCAATCAGAGACAATAAACACCTGCCTCTGAGACATACTCAGGCCAAACAAGAAACCCCACATAGAAACAGAAAACATAGACTGCCCACACCCAACGCACCCCCTGACATACAAAACAAAAGACAAAACAACAGGAACTAAGGTCAGAACGTGACCGGGCAGAGCACAACAAACGGACGCAACATTGTCAAACCTCCAGCCAAAAGCAAAAAGAGAAATGCCTCAAATAGCGTCACAAATTTTTTTTTATAATCCAACCCCATGGCTTACACAAGAATACACAGGGGGAAAATAACCAGCCTGGTGCAGAACACTGAACATGTAAAAAACAATTCCACACAAGGACATTGGGGAACAGAGGAATTATATATATCAAATGTGATGGGAATGTAAACCAGGGTGCTTGGGATCAGAAACAAAATAAAATGGAAAACATGAAAAAATGTTTAACGCGCATGCTAGTGAAGACCAGTGACGTCCGACCGTCCGAACGAACGCCGAAGGGAGGAAGCCGACTACGGTGAACGTTTTGACATAGTGTCAAGTGCAGCATCCTGGTTTCTCCTCTTACATGCAGGTGCTCCTACACCTGCATTGCTTGCCTGTTTGGGTGGTTAGGCTGGTTTCTGTACAGCAACTTTTGAGATATCACTGATGTAAGAAGGGCTATATAAATTTTGATTGATTGATTACACACCACAAGACCAGCAAATATTCTTTACATCATCAAAAATGCAACACACAAACACTTATTATGAACTTATGACCTCTTATACACTATATTAGGCCCAAGCCTATTGCACTTGGTTTTTCAAAGATATGCCCTATATATTGGATCACACATCCTATGGATGGATTCCTCGCTTTTAAAGCAAATTCTCTGCAGCATTAGTAAAAGTTGATCAAATAATATGTTGAGATTTCATTCCTGTGCTGTTGGAAATACACGGTTAAGGTTGTACTGACAAACCTGACTGGTTTGCAGCACTGGTGCACAGTTTGGAAGTTTTTCTTGAGTGGCAGCTTGCTGAGAGCCAGTCAAAGTTTTAAATATCCAGAAATATACTCTCTGTTGATATCACGTACATAAAGAAGCATTCACAACATATTAATCCCAGAAACTGACCCCCCAAAAAACAAAAACCCTTTGGTTAGCAATTGGTGTCTATAGCAGCTCCCCACAAGTATGTAATCATTAGATTTGTCTCTAAGCTACGGAATGTGCCCAAATATAAACCGCAACGACCGCCCCTGTTTGGCATTTCGTCTTCTGTAGATGTGAAACCAGGTTCTTTGCTCCCAAAGTGTACAGTACTGAACCTGTGAGGCTTTATTTGGGCTGCAATTTCTGAGGCTGTTACTCCTAAGGTCTTTTCCTTTCCTGTAGCGGTTCCCTGAAGTCAAGTCATCAACACTTGATGTTTTTGCGACACACTTGAAGAACTAAAAGTTCTTGAAATGTTTCCGCATGACTGCCGCATGTCAGTGGACTGTCATTTCTCTTTGCTTATTGACTGTTCTGCCATAATAGGTCTTGGTATTTACCAAAATAGGGCTAATTCTTTATACCACCCTCTACCTTGTCCACCAACATAACTGATTTGGCTCAAACGATTTAAGAAATAAATAAATTCCATAAACATTTAACAGAGACACACCTGGTAATTGGAAATGCAATCCAGGTGAACTAACCTCAATGAATCTGGTGAGATAATGCCAAGAGTGTGCCAAAGCTTGTCTAAAGGCAAAGGGTGGGTACTACTTTGAAGAATCTAAAATATATTCTGGATTTGTTCACTTTTTTGTTACTACAATGATTCAAATGTGTTATTTCATAGTTTTGAATGTATTCACTATTATTCCTACCAATGTAGAAAAAGTAGAAAAAAAACTGGAATGAGTAAGTGTGTCCAACACTTTTGATGGTACTAGTACTAATCAGAGCTGTTGCACATCTACTATGGGAGGCCTTCAAGATCTAATATAGCCAGAGTTGGGCGACTAATCAAAAAACAAAACTAAAAGCTTTGGGA
>NC_036876.1:18778691-18790031 GCF_002910315.2 Salvelinus sp. IW2-2015
AAATATGATTGTCTGTGTTGTTTATGGGTTTTTGTCTTCAAAATAGCATGGTTTGCTTTCACCGTAAAGCCTTTTTGAAATCTGACATAGTATAGATTATCAAGAAGTTCAAGCTTTAATTGGTTATTGCACTTGTATGAAGTTTTAATATTTGTATATTATTTTTTATTTGGCGCTCTGCCATTTCACCGGATGTTGTCAAATCGCCATAAGGGATTTGAACCATAAGAAGTTTAAATCTGATTCTACTGCTTGCATCATTACTGATGTGGAATAGATCATGTAGTCATGGCTCTATGTAGTACTTGCTCCTCCGATATCTGTTTTGGACTTGGGGACTGAGAAGACTCTGTAGCATGTCTTGTGAGGTATGCAATGAGTGTCCGAGCTGTTTACTAGTATTTTAAAAGACAGCTCGACATTCAGCTTGTCACAACCTTCTTACAAAGCAAATAATGATCAAGTCAACCTCCTTCCACTTTGAGCCATGAGAGATTGACATGCATGTCATTAATGTTTTTCTCTACATTTACTTTTACGGGTGAGCTGCTGCCCTGTTCTGAGCAACTGCAATTTTCCCAAGTCCCTCTTTGTGGTACCAGACCACACTACTAAACAGTGGTCTAGGTATGACAAAACTAGGGCCTGTAGAGCCTGCCTTGTTGATAGTGTTGTTAATAAAGGTAGAGCAACACTTTTTACGCACAGACTTCTCCCCATCTTACTTACTGTTGTATCAATATGTTTGACCATGACATTTTAATCCAGGATTACTCCAGCAGTTTAGCTCATCTCAACTTGCTCAATTTCCACATTATTCATTACGAGAGTAGTTGAGGTTAAGGTTTAGTGAATTATTGTCCCAATACAATGCTTTATTTTGGAAATATTTAGGACTAGCATATTCCTTGCAAACCCATTCTGCGAACAACTGCAGCTCTTGTAACTTCTTTGGATAGGGCGGTATTTTGACGACGGATGAAAAGCGGGCCCAAGTAAACTGCCTGCTATTCAGGCCCAGAACTAGGATATGCATATAATTTATATTTGATAGAAACACTCTAAAGTTTCTTAAAACTGTTAAAATAATGTCGAGTATAACAGAACTGAAATGGCAGGCGAAACCCCGAGACAAAAAAAAAAAAAAAGTCATCCTACACTTGATTCATGGCTGGCACTTTATAATAGGGCGAAATCATGCCCGATTGCAGTTCCTAGGGCTTCACTAGATGTCAACAGTCTATTGAAAGAGTTCAGGCCGGTTTTTGAAAAAATGACCCAGAAATTTGTTTTTCTAGTGGCTCCCATTTTGGGCGTAGTGTTTCCAAGCGCGTGAATGTAAGCGTGTTTCTTTGGTACTTTTCTCCGTAAAGACAATAACGATTCTCCGTCTTAAAATTTGATCATTTATTGCGTATTAGGGTACCTATTGTTTGATTATAAATGTTGATTGACTTGTTTGGATAAGTTTATTGGTAACGGTTGGATTCATTTTTATGCATTTTAAGGAGTAAAACCGAGTGGTTATTGACTGAAGCGCCGCTAAACTGAGTTTTTATGGATAAAAAGAAGGAATTATCACACAAAAGGACCATTGTAATGTAACTGACCTTTTGGAGTGCCAACAGAAGAAGATCTTCAAAGGTAAGGCATATATTAATTGCTATTTCTGACTTTTGTGTCGCAACCCTGGTTGAAAATGATTTGTATGGCTTTGTGTGCTGGCGCTTCCTCCGATAATCGCATGGTTTGCTTTCGCCGTAAAGCCTTTTTAAAATCAGACACAGCGATGGATTAACAACAAGTTAAGCTATTTTGATGTATTGCACTTGTGATTTCATGAAAGTTTAATATATAGTAATTTATTTTGAATTTGGCGCTCTGCCATTTCACCGGATATTGGCCAGGTGGGACTCACGTCCCACGTATCTATGACTGAGAGCAGGCGTTTCCTCTGGGCACCTTTGTGCACCTTTCATTCAAGCTACTCAATACTGCCCCTGCAGCCATAAGAAGTTAAAGACCTCTGTGTTCTGTAGACAAGTAACTCTTATCCACATTATAGCAGGGGTGTAAAACCATAACACATACATTCTTCCAGCAGCAGACTATGATCGATAATGTCAAAAGCTGCACTGAAGTCTAACAAGACAACCCCACAATCAGTTTATCATCAATTTCTCTCAGCCCAATCATTAGTCATTTGTGTAAGTTCGTGCTTGTTGAGTTTCCTTCCCTGGAAGCATGCTGAAAGTCTGTGTCAATTTGTTTACTGTGAAATAGCATTGTATCTGGTCAAACATAATTTTTTCCAGAGTTTATTAAGTGTGGGTAACAGGATTGGTCAGCTATTTGAGCCAATAAAGGGGGCTTTACTATTCTTGGGTAGCGGAATGACTGTGCTTCCCTCCGGCCCGAGGGCACACACTTTCCAGTAGGCTTAAATTGAATGGTGGCAAATTCGTCTGCTATTATCTCAGTAATTTTCCATCCAAATTGTCAGACCCCAGTGGCTTGTTATTGTTGATAGACAACAGTTAATTGTTCACCTCCTTCACACTGACTTACAGAATTCAAAAGTACAATTATTTTCTTTCAGAATTTGGTCAGATATACTTAGATGTAGTGTAGTGGTGCTGTTTGTTACTGCCTAAGTTTGCTTATCTTGCCAACTAAAATATCATTAAAGTATTGCAATATCAGTGGGTTTGTGTTGAATGAGCCATCTGATTCAATGAATGATGAAGCCAAGTTGGCTTTTTTTTCCAAAATTTCATTAACCAAAGCTTTTTCTTATAATTTTTGATATAATTTGTCTTGTTTCATGGTATTGCTTATATCTTTCGTCATATGATTTCTCAATCATTTGGGCTGCCAGACTTATTTGCCATACCTTTTGCTCTCCCCTCAACCATACAATTTTTCAATTCCTCATCAATCCAATGAGATTTAACAGTTTTTACAGTCATTTTCTTAATGAGTGCATGCTTATTGGTTATTGTGAATAAGCATTTCATAAATGTGTCTGTCAGGTATGCGCTACTGGTGTTGAAGTCAGGTGCAGGAGAGCAGAGAGTGTGATCAGGCTGTAATGGTACTCGTCCTCGTCTGATGACGAGTATGACAGATCGGACCAATTGCAGCATGGTAAGTGTCCATTTGAATGAAATCCAACTGAACACTGAATGACAAAACAACAAAAGAGAATGAACGAGACTGAAACAGTTCTTATGGAAAAACACAGACCATAAAACAACTACCCACAACCCATAGTGGGAAAACAGGCTACCTAAGTATGATTCTCAATCAGAGACAACAATCGACAGCTGCCTCGATGAGAACCATACCAGGCCAAACACAGAAATACAAACTTAGACTACAAAATATAACGCCCACCCCAACTCACGCCCTGACCAAACTAAAATAAAGACATAAAAAAAGGAACTAAGGTCAGAATATGACACAGCGCACTCTTTATTTGGCATGTCAGATCTCGCGAAGAAGCGGACAAAGAGCAGCGTGTTTAAATACATTCTTCTATTTTAATGAAGAACACAAAAAACTAAAAAAAAAACGAATAGGACAAACGTGACCGCTATATAAACACTGTGCTAACATGCAACATAACATAGACAATAACCCACAACACAAAAAGGCTACCTAAAATGGTTCCCAATCAGAGACAATGACTAACACCTGCCTCTGATTGAGAACCATATCAGGCCAAACAAGAACCCCACAAGAAACAGAAAACATAGACTGCCCACCCCAACTCACGCCTGATCATACAAAACAAAAGACAAAACAAGGAACTAGGTCATCACGTGGCTACAGTACTGCCAGGGGTACGGCCACACTGAACAAGGCAGCTGGGGCACGCCTCGACGGCGGGGCCTCGTGACCGTGGCGCCCCAACCATGTCGAACCCTCCTGACGCTCCTAGAACGGCGGCTTCAGCGGCGCTGGATCAGCATGCACGCTCCAGGCGGCGCTAGCGACAGACGGGCAGCTGAGGCGCCCAGTAGGCCTGGTGCGTGGTGCCGGAACTGGTGGTACCGGGCTGGGAACACGCACCACTGGGCGAGTGCGGGGAGCAGGAACAGGGCGTACAGGGCTCTGGAGACGCACAGTAGGCTTGGTGCGTGGTGCCGGAACTGGTGGTACCGGTCTGGGGACACGCACCTCAAGGCGAGTGCGGGGTGCTGGAACTGGAGGCCTGGTACGTGGCGCCGGCACCGGAGAACTGGTGRGTGGGACTGCCACAGGAGAGCTAGTATGTGGGGCTGCCACAGGAGAGRTGGTGCGCTGAGCTGGCACAGGACGTGCAGGGCTAGGGAGGCGCACAGGAGGCCTGGTGCGTGGGGCTAGCACAGTCTTCACCAGACGGCTAGCACGCACCTCAGGACGAGTATGGAGAGCTGACTCAGGTGACATCAAYTCCCCGACACGCTCCGTCGGGCGGATGTCGTGCCTCATGCACCAAACCAGCAAATCCCTAATTTCTCTCTCCTCCAATTTCCCCATTAAACCCTTCACAGTCTCTACTTCACTCACCCTGCTCACCTCCAACTCCACCCCGACTGGCTCCGGTTCCATCCTCGGCTCCTCACGGTAAGCACGGGGAGTTGGTGCAGGTCTCCTACCTGGCTTCGCCACACCCCCGTGTGCCCCCTCCCAAGAAATTTTTGGGGCTGCCTCTCTGGCTTCCTACCGCGCCGCCGTGCTGCCTCCATTCGCCGGTATCCCTCCTCACACTGCTCCAGAGAATCCCAGGCYGGCTCCGGCACTCTCCCTGGGTCGACCGCCCACCTGTCTATCTCCTCCCAAGTTGTATAGTCCAGACTGTKCTCCCAAATCCATTTCTCCTGTTGCTGCCCGTTACCACGCTGCTTGGTCCTTTTTTGGTGGGTTATTCTGTCATGATCGTCYTAAGAAGCGGACCAAAGCGCAGCGTGGTTTGAATACATTCTTCTAATTTTAATGAAGAACACTTAAACAAAAAAACAACAAAACGAATAGGACGAACCTGACCGCTATATAAACACTGTGCTAACATGCAACATAACATAGACAATAACCCACAACCCACAACACAAAACAGGCTACCTAAATATGGTTCCCAATCAGAGACAATGACTAACACCTGCCTCTGATTGAGAACCATATCAGGCCAAAACAAGAAACCACATAGACAGAAACACTAGACTGCCCACCCCAAACTCCACGCCCTGACCATACAAAACAAAAGACAAAACAAAGAACTAAGGTAGAACGTGACAGGGCAGAGCACACAAACGGAACAGCAACTTGTCCAACTCCAGCCAAAAGCAAAAAAGAACGACAAATAGACAAGAAAAAAAGAAACCAAGTCCAATTTTTTTTTTATTAATCACCCTGGTTACACAAGAATACACAGGGGGAAATAACAGCCTGGTGAGAACACAAATGTAACAAAAACAATCCACACAAGGACAGGGGGAACAGAGGAATATATATATACAATGTGATTGGAATGTAACCAGGTCGGGAACAGACAAAATAATGGAACAATGAAAATGGAGCGGCGATGGCTAGAAGACCAGTGACGTCGACCGCGAACGCCGCCCGAACAGGAGAGGAGCCGACTTCGGTGGAAGTTTTGATAGTGTCAAGTGCAGCATCTTTTCTCCTCATTACATGCAGGTGCTTCTACACCTGCATTGCTTGCTGTTTGGGTTTTAGGCTGGTTTCTGTCAGCACTTTGAGATATCAGCTGATGTAAGAAGGGCTATATAAATTTGATTTGATTTGATTACACACCACAGACCAGCAAATATTCTTTACATCATCAAAATATGAATCACCACAAAACTTATTGTATGACCTTATGACCTCTTATACACTATATTAGGCCCAGCCTTTGAACTTTGGTTTTTCAAGATATGCCTATTATATGTGATCACTACATCCTATGGATTTTGGATACTGCTTTAAAGCAAATTTCTGCAGCATTAGTAAAGTGTCAATAAATGTTGATGATTCATTCCTGTGCTGTTTGTAAATACACGGTTAGGTTGACTGACAACCTGAACTGGTTGCAGGCACTGGTTACAGTTTGAAGTTTTTCTTGAGTGGGCAGCTTGATGAGAGCCAGTCAATATTTAAATCATCCAGAAAATATACTTCTCTGTTGATATCACGTACATAGCAAGCATTTCACACATATTATCCAGAAATGACTGTTCACTTGGTGGTCTATAGCAGCTTCCCACAAGTATTTAACATTAGATTGTCTCTAAGCTTTACGGGAATGGTCTTCTAATATGATGGACGGCAACACCGCCCCTGTTGGCATTTCTGTCTTTTCTGTAGATGTGATAACCAGGTTTTGCTACCAGTGTATCATGTTACTTGAACACTGTGAAGGATTTATTTGGGCTGCAATTTCTGAGGCTGGTTACTCTAATGGGTCTTCCTTTCCTGTAGCGGTTCTCCTGAGAGTCAATTTCATCATACCACTTGATGGTTTTTGCGACTACACTTGAAGAAACTTAAAAAGTTCTMGAAATGTTCCGCATTGACTGCCCTTCATGTCAGTGGACTGTCATTTCTCTTTGCTTATTTGAGCTGTTCTTGCCATAATAGGGTCTTGGTATTTTACCAAATAGGGCTATCTTCTTTATACCACCCCTACCTTGTCACCACATAACTGATTGGCTCAAACGGATTAAGAAATAAAGAAATTCCATAAATTAACATTTAACAAGACACACCTGGTAATTGAAATGCATTCCAGGTGACTACCTCATGAATCTGGTTGAGATAATGCCAAGAGTGTGCAAAGCTGTCAAGGCAAAGGGTGGCTACTTTGAAGAATCTAAAATATATTCTGATTTGTTTCACTTTTTTTGTTACTACATGATTCCAAATGTGTTATTTCATAGTTTTGATGTATTCACTATTATTCTACAATGTAGAATAAAGTAGAAAAAAAACTGGAATGAGTAAGTGTGTCCAAACTTTTGACTGGTACTGTACTAATCAGAGCTGTTGCACATCTACTATGGGAGGCCTTTAAATCTTATATAGCCAGAGTTGGGCGATAATCAAAAACACATTACTAAAAGCMTTGATATCATATCACTCCTTTGGAGACAGTGCAGATATCGATCAATGAGGCGTGGAACTATAAACTTTACTCCTACCTCCTACTCTTTTTCCCTTCTCAGGAATGGTTTTCCCAGATTCTATCCAATCACATGTGCTCTCCCCATATCCCATAAGCCTCCTCTCTGCCATGTGCACAGCTCCATTTAACTAAAATCAAAGACACACACACAAGAGCACACACATGCACGCACACAGGAGCACACGCACACACTCCAGGAAAGTTAGGAGAGACATTGAGCCCTCCCAAAGGACTGCAGAGGAAGAAGGGTGGTGGAAAAAAATCCAATGGTATATCCAATCACTGAAATCAAAGCATTTGACTGATAAATTATGAATAGAAATGGAATGCTCTTCTCTGGCATGGTTGAGCATAGCTGCTGTGAGAAGGAAAGAGCTGATGCACAGCTGTTGATGTAATGGGGTGATGAGGAGTGTGTACTCAGGCTTTAGAGAGGGATGTGTGTGTGTGTGTGTGTGTGTGTGTGGTGTGTGTTGGTGTGTGTGTGTGGTGTGATTAGAGCAAACCCTGACACCCATATGGGGTTACAAAAAAGGTTCCACAACATTTAGTGTACATGTGCAATCTATTGCAGTCCATTTGTCACTGAAAAAACATGTTTTCATCTTGTTTCGGCTGTTTGAATGTGCCCTTGTGATAACTAAAATTATATATCACATGTTCATGAAAACCAGGTGGATAGGTGTAAATACTTATACCTTCCCTTGATCAAGGCCTTTAACCATTTATATCTCATATGACATATTTGGGTACTGATAAACACCTAAATTGGAATGCAATGCTGTACAATAACATGCTATACATGACATCAGCGTCTCGGTTCCTCGCTGCACAGTGCTGTATGGGTTTTGACTGACTGTCACGCCTGGCCTTAGTATTCTTGTTTTTCTTTATTATTTTAGTTAGGTCAGGGTGTGACATGGGTATTTATGTGGGTTTTGTAGTGTCCAGGGTGATTGTAAGGTTTAGGGGGTTTATTTTAGTAGTTGGCTTTATGTTTAGTATAGTTGTCTAGCTGTGTCTATGTTGTGTAGTTGTCTAGGAAAGTCTATGGTTGCCTGAATGGGTTCCCAATTAGAGACAGCTGGTTTCGTTTGTCTTGATTGGGAGCCATATTTAAGGTAGCCATAGGCTTTAGTTTGTTGTGGGGAATTGTCTATGTAGAACGTTTGTAGCATGTGTGTGCGCACTAGTTATTTAGCTTCACGATCGTTTGTTGTTTTGGTAGTTTGTAAGTGTTTTGTTCGTTTTTGCCTTCTTAAATAATAAAAGGAAGATGGCTTATTTTCCTCATGCTGCGTTTTGGTCCGTCTCTCCTCCACATGATCGTGACACTGACAGTCGTTCTGAACTTGAGCCTGCACGTGACAAGAAGTTTCCCATCCCTCCCGCTAACGTGGGCAACTTTTGTAAATGTTTTGTTGTCTAAATGAGTGAACATGTTGTACCATTTAGAGACTCTATGTATTTTAAAGATGATACTTGGATGATTATAATCAGTAATACCGCTTTGATGTCATATAAGCAAGCCGAAGACCCATGAGTCCAAATGTGCTCCTCACATTTCCTATCATAAAATCATGTCATATACATTGTCAACATTTTTTTATCATTATGATTGATGTACAATTACAAAATGACATGTCGTCATTCCCTGGGTTGCTTTGAACCGAATGAGCCTATGTTGTCTATTGTGAAAACTTTTCCACATCATGCGCTTCTGAATTCACTCGTGACTCCTTTCTATTTACACCAAAATTATGATCTGTTTCCCTGCATTGCATTGTGAAAGCCTAACACTGTCATATCTTATAACTTAGCTAATCAATAGAACCGGTTTTAAAAATTATGCCCACCTGACCCAGATTGTGATTTACAATGGACCGTTTTGGTTTGTAGAACAGCAGTACTTGTGTGATGGTGGGGATGCAGGAGTGTTCAACATACTAGAAAGTGTGCTTGCTCTAGTTCCCAATGGCACGCTAGGAGAGGTCAAAAAAGACCTTCAAGTTGGAGACTTTTCTTTGAGTCATGAAAGTGCAATGAAATTACTTAGGAACTGTGCACACTTTTGATAGGTGTGTGGCCACTTGGAGACACAGATAGACCTCTAACTCAAACCTTGTCAATTATTTGTCTTATGTTGCACCTAAACATTTTCCAGGAATAGTTTCAGAGGTATTATCAGATTTCGTATCAACAAATGTGGGGAAAAGCACAGCAAATGTAAAATGCACCAAAAATGTAACAGTGTAATATTTTTATTCAGTCTAATGTTKCCATAATCTCCAAACGGTTCTCTTCCAATTGCTACCATTGTCATGCATATGCTTTTCATATTTCTTCCTGAAAGATCATTTTCAATTTAGCCCATATCCATATAGGCCAWTTCCCATGGGTATAAAGGGTTAAGTTACACAATGAGTTGTGTTACCCACCTTTTCTGTCAACGCCCAGGATTTCAATTCCATATTGATCTCAACGTGATACCACGCGTCTGTGAGAAGAAAAAAACATATCACTTTGCCTAACACAAACACATTGCAGATGGTTTCCTTCTCCACCGAGAGAGGAGTGAGCACACTGTCATTCGCACACATTTATGTGTGATTTTTAATAAACACTAAAACAGTACAGTCATATCTTTCAGCCAGAGACTAGGATTCCGCTCCATTTATCCCGGGTAAAGTGGGGAGGTACTATCATTCGCACACATTTATGTGTGATTTTTAATAAACACTAAAACAGTACAGTCATATCTTTCAGCCAGAGACTAGGATTCCGCTCCATTTATCCCGGGTAAAGTGGGGAGGTACTAGATGAACTTGTCGAATAAGAATTTTTTAATATATTTTTAAATTTTTTTCAGTGGCAAAGTGTTTTGCGACGGTGTACCCTAATGAACATGGCCCTGACCACATCGCCTGTTATACATCATCCAATTTTTTTCTTCTTTTTGTCCTGTTTTAGTAATCCGATCCAAATAGGGGGATCGAGGGACAGAGGGACAAAACAAAATGGGATGCCAACGCCAAACCATTTTCTGACCTCAATAAACAGGCAGCTGCTGTCTAATGAGTGAAATGTGGACGTACTACTGAAATTGTCTAATAAGAAACATTTGTTTATGTTTTCATTTGCAAAATGTTTTATGATGATGTACAGTGGCTTGTGAAAGTATTCACCACCCTTGGTATTTTTCCTATTTTGTTGCCTTACAACCTGGAATGAAAATAGATTTTTTGGGGGTGTTGTAACATTTTATTATTGTGTTTTTTGGGGGTGTTGCATCTTTTTATCATTTTACACAAAATGCCTACCACTTTGAAGATGCAAAATATTTTTTATTGTGAAACTAACAAGAAATAAGAATAAAAAACGGAACACTTGAGTGTGCATAACTATTCACCCCCCCAAAGTCAATACTTTGTYAAGCCACCTTTTGCAGCACTTAAAGCTGCAAGTCTCCTGGGGTATGTCTCTATAAGCTTGGCACATCTAGCCACTGGCATTTTATCCCATTCTTCATGGCAAAACTACTCCAGCTCCTTCAAGTTGGATGGGTTCCGCTGGTGTACAGCAATCTTTAAGTCATACCACAGATTCTCAATTGGATTGAGGTCTGGGCTTTGAAAAGGCCATTCCAAGACATTTAAAACCTGTCTAGGTTTTGGCGCTCAAAGACCAACACAACCCAAAAAGATATCCGCCATGTTGGAGTCAACATAAGTCAGAAATAGCATTATACACAGTCTTTAGAACCTTCTTTGATGCTTCTACTGGGAAGGGGGCCGAATGAGAGGGAATGAGTCAGAGGTCTGCCAGAATGCCTTGAGCTCGTTCACGTGAGAGCGAGCTCTGTTCCATTGCTTTTCTACAGACAAAGGAATTCTCCGGTGGAACATTATTGAAGATTTATGTTAAAAACATCCTAAAGATTGATTCTATACTTCGTTTGACATGTTTCTACGAACTGTAATATGACTTTTCGTCTGGACTTTACCTGGACCTGCCCGCGTGTCGTGAATTTAGATTGTGTACTGAACGCGCGAACCAAAAGAGGTATTTGGACATAAATTATGGACTTTCTGGAACAAATCAAACTTTTATTTTGGAACTGGGATTCCTGGGAGTGCATTCTGATGAAGATCATCAAGAGTAAGTGATATTTA
>NC_036876.1:18790913-18801022 GCF_002910315.2 Salvelinus sp. IW2-2015
ATTTGGCTGCACCGCGTCTTATTTAGGGGCTTCAATAGCAAAGGGGGTGAATATATATGCATGGACCACTTTTCCATTAGTCATTTTATATCAAATTTTGAAACAATTTTTTTCATTTCACTTCACCAATTTTGACTATTTTGTGTATGTCCGTTACATGAAATCGAAATAAAAATCAATTTAAATTACAGGTTGTAATGCAACAAGATAGGAAAAATTCCAAGTGGGATAAATACTTTTGCAAGGCACTGTAAGATCACCTGGGTGCCACTCAGAATTCTGGTCATATTCTTTTAGCAGCAGGCCAGGAGAAAGGCCCATGGCATTGCATCCATGTCCTCGACCCGCAATTCCAACTGCTCCCAGTTGGATGCCGCCTGTGCTTTTCTAGTTCTGGTTAACACTACCATTTAAAAAATACATATGCATATTTAATTTTTATTTAACTAGGCAAGTCAGTTAAAATTATATTTAGAATGACAGCCTACCCTGGCCAAACCTGGACGACGCTGGGCCAATTGTGCAACGCCCTATGGGACTCCCAATCACAGCCGGATGTGAAGGAGCCTGGATTCAAACCAGGTACTCTTGCACTGAGATGCAGTGTCTAAGACCACTGCACCACTCAGGAGCCCTATTAAGTAAGACATAGCCCTGCCATTATTTAAGAACTGTGGCTACCATGGACTTTTAGTTTCTTAAATTGCACCAAGCACTTTTTATTATTTGTATTATTATTATTTAATTGTTATACTGTCTGTCTGTGTTTATTAGTCCTGTCTGAAGTATCCTGTCAGCCTTTAATGTATTGCCCCTCAGGGATTGCAAAAAGCACTGAAGCTGGAGTCTTATATCTCCCTCTTTAACTTTAAGCATCAGCTGTCAGAGCAGCTTACCGATCACTGTACCTGTACACAGCCAATCTGTAAATAGCACACCCAACTACCTCATCCCCATATTATTACGTACCCTCTTGCTCTTTTGCACATCATCATCTGCACATGTATCACTCCAGTGTTAATGCTAAATTATAATTATTTCGCCTCCATGGCCTAATTATTGCCTACCTCCCTACTCTTCTACATTTGCACACACTGTACATAGATTCTTCTATTGTGTTATTGACCTTACGTTTGTTTATGTGTAACTCTGTGTTGTTGTTTTTGTCGCACTGCTTTGCTTTATCTTGGCCAGGTCGCAGTTGTAAATGAGAACTTGTTCTCAACTGGCCTACCTGCTTAAATAAAGGTGAAATATATAAATATATATATTAATAAAGTGGTCTTGTATTGTACAATAACTTCTTTTGTTTTCAGTTGCAAAGCATTTTATGACGGTGTACCCTAATGAACATGTCCCTGGCTTCATCCGCCTGTTTTCCCTATTTGCCGTTGCACCAATTTCTATCATAAGAACTTTGGTTAAAACGTCTGGTGTTTGGTTGATAGTAGGCCAGTATTAATTCAAATGCAACCATTCAAAAAGCCCTCATGATGATTTATGCTTGATCTGGGAACTCTGCTTCATAAGGCTTTAATAGCACTCATTTCATTTCGGAGAGTAGTTTGTTGCCGCGCAGGGAGTGCTGTAATAATCTCCACTTCACATATTATATAGTAGAGTGTGTGATACCAGGCTATTAGTCCATGGGTTGGGCTAATTTTGCATTTTGATAGGGGTTCAATTGAAGCGTGTTCCATTCGAGAGGCCTCTGTGGAATTTAATATACACTGAGTGTACATTAATATACACTTAGGAACTCTTTCTATGACAGACTGACCAGGTGAACACAGGTGGAAACTATGATTCCTTATTGATGTCACCTGTTAAATACGCTTAAATCAGTGTAAATGAAGGGGAGGAGACAGGTTAAAGAAGGATTTGTAAGCCTTGAGACAATTGAGACATGGATTGTGTATGTGTGCCAATCAAGGGGGAATGGTAAGACAAAKAAATTAAGTCCCTTTGACCGGGGTATGGTAGTAGGTGCTACGTGCACCGGTTTGRGTGTGTCAAGAACTGCAGCGCTGCTSGATTTTTCACGCTCAACAMTTTCCCATGTATATCGAGAATGGTCTAACGACAACTTAACACAACTGTGGGAAGCATTGAAGTCAACACGGGCCAGCATCCCTGTGGAACGCTTTCGATACCTTATAGTCAATGTTTCTGGGGGCCAAAGGGGTGCCTGAGGGCCAAAGGGYYTGCAACTCAATATTAGGAAGGTTTTCCTAATGTTTTCTACACTCAGTGTATGTTTCAATCGCTTCAGATATCACGCAGTAATAGGCTTTCTGCCGTTCACAACCAAACATGTATTTTTTTTTACTCCCAGCAGCCTGTGCATTTTGGCTCTGTTCCCCATGCACATACATAAAACATCACATTATAAAGTCCCCATCTATTATTACCCTCTGCTGTAAAGACATATCCCACACAACAGTTAGCTAAAAGAGTGGGGATTTGAAATGGGCCCAGGGTGCCATGTTACACCTTGCTAAATGTGTCGCTGTGATAGATAATCTATAAACCCTTGTGCCAGGCCACCTCTTTACCGCTGCCTCTTTACCTTCCCTTTCTCTTCTTTCTCACTCTCCCTTTCTATCGCACTTTCTCCTAAAGGTTCTGGGTCAGCTCCGAAGGTCTTCTTCAGCTCAGAGAGCTTGCAATATGAATCAGAGGCTGCATGSGAATGTGACACTAAAAGCACCTTCATGTCCTGGGAAATGGTTCTGTAACTGTTGAGATTGAGTTGTGATTGTAATACTAAGAATGTTATATACAGTAGGTGCTGTAGTTGTGAATACTAAAGGTTTAAAGGTGTATGACTTCATCTCTTTTTCCGCCTACAGGGAGGCCCTAAAATGTCTGTTTGTAAACAGAGGYCTGAGTATTGGCAAATGTAACTACTACTAATTTACTTGAATTCTGTGGTAACAGCCCCAAAACTAAAGATGAGTGCACCTTGAAAAGAGTTTTAGGAGTGCCCTTTTTTTGAAGAAGCGTTGTTCTTTTAAGATGTATAATAAGCTCAAATTTTTAGGAATATTCAGGAATTACCAACGCGTTGTTGGACTAATTGTTGTTGTCTGAGGTGATTTGCAAATAATAAGGCATGATTTACACACTGTCACTAAAACTGAAAATAAAACTGAATGTGCACGCCACATTGACTGTACTACAACCCCATAKATTAGCAAATCTCAATTTATACATTGTACATATCGTGTCATTGAGCTTTGCATGCATTTGTTTATCTTGTGTTGTATTTAACTGCCTTGACATTTACAGAAATGGATTTCATTCACAGTCTTTGCATTTGTTTGAATGCGATGGCTCTGTAATCCCATTTTAATTTGGAAGATGTGGCGAGCATGTTAAACTCACGCGCTCTATTCCCCGCAGCGATGCCACACTGGCAAGGAATCAATCACCAAGGCGCCAGTTACCAGGGCAACGGACGGGGGCTCCTGCACCACTGTCTAAGCGGTAAATGATTGCAGGTGTAACTCATTGGCGGGTGTGAGGAGTTTACCCCCTCTCTCGTTGCGATGCCAGAGAGTTAATTAAATGCAGCCCACAAAATAAATCGAAATCCAAGTAGAAATGAAACATACAGTACGAATTGAATACCTGTGTCGAGGGGTTTGGGGTTGAGCGGTAGGGGAGGGCTGACTGTAGTGAGTCAGCCCTCCCCTACCCAACATAGCTTAATGCCCCTTGCGTTGCGGTCATGCCTCTAGGCTATGTTCCAGAATGAACGCCTCCTTCTTAGCACTTGGGTGACCCAAAGTTGTGGCTAGAGAGCACGCAGAGGCTAATTTGGGTTAACTAGAAGTTGGAAAGCATTTCTTTAACTGACACTGATGTGGGCTTTGCCTGAAACATTTAAGCCTTGTTCACACTGCAGGCTTTAATACTCAAATCYCTTTGGGTTTTCAAATATGTTTTGGAATAAAGTCTAAAGAGAAAGTGACCAAATCTGATTTGTGTGTGATCAGACCGCAGTCATTTGCTGACATGGCTATGCTAGTTGCCATAGTAATGATGGATGTGTGTGCAGTAGTGTAGGCTGATTGGTGGTAGTGTTTGTGCTTACTATCACTCAGAAGTTATGTAGCAAGCTAAGCTCTTTGCTTTGAATGTTCAAAATCATTATGTAAGATTACTTTTGAAGCCTCAAATGATAAGATTATCCAACTTTTAAAAGTCATTTTTTGGCTAGCCACAGCAGAGATCTAGCTAGCTAGGTYGCTGTTTAYCTTTCTAGCACATTCACTAATTTGTTTGTAAACAATTAATATGATAGTTAGCCACCACATGTTCTTGTCAAACTGTCAACAAGGAAGCTAGCAAGAAACAAGATATGCCAAATAACAGTCTAAAAACCACTTAAGTGTAAGGGTCCTGTGTGTAGCTGGTGTAGAGAGTCAGGCGCAGGACAGRAAATATGAGTAATCAACGTACTTTGCTCAAAATGACAAATGTACAAAGTAACATCACGAGCACACCATAACAGACCGAAAATACAATAAACAATCACTCACAAACAAACATGTGGAACAGAGGGTTAAATATTAAACAGACAATTTGGGTGAGTGAAACCAGGTGTGTAAGACTAAGACAAAACAAATGGAAAATGAAAAGTGGAACAGTGGTGGCTAGAAGGCCGGTGACGCCGAACGCCGCCCGAACAAGGAGAGGGACCGATTTCGACGGAAGTCGTGACATTAAGGGCAAATAAATCATATTTGTCATTATCATTTATCATATGGCCAGGATATGCAACAAACRTCACACCACCTATGAAGGTGGTTTGAAATGTGGCTTGAAAAATCCAATTCCATATGCTTTTTGGCTGTTCATACTGCAGGAAAAATAYCATATTTTAATTAAATATTGAAGAAAAAAAGGTTTTAGCCACTTCAAACTGCCAATGGAAACAAGGCTTTAGAATCCCAATGTGGAGAGCTAATCAAAAATGTATGCAAGATGTCATATATTTACTCTATAGGCTACAAGGTGTGCTTGTTCGTGTCTTTGTAAAACCAGGGAGAACTGATCAAATATTTGTCATCCACATTAAACTTTCAGACCGACTTCCAGAATTGTGGAACAAGCTTTTTTTGCACTGCATCGTCAGTGGAGAAATCAGTTACCTCTGTCGGGTTGGTAGTGTGTTTGCAGTCGGTGGTTTTTGGCGCATGCATTGGGAATAAGGGATACTTCCACCAAGACACTGAGCACTATGCACTGCTTGTCCAACAAAGTCTAAAAGGATATTAGAGATGTGCGCTGAATATGTCTTTCAGTATTTACATGGAATATTCCCCTTCACATCATCTTTGATTCATTTTTTTTATACACACAAACCTCACAAATGTTCCTGGAGTTCAATATAATTTTAACACATTTTAAATCGTGTGGTTACTGTTTGTCACATTTCCTCTCTAGGAGTGGCCTAAGCATAGGCTTTATTCACATAACATAACTGTTTTTATCTCCTTTCTTGAACACACACAAGCCACTGCAGTTTTACAACCACTGTAGCAAATTGGAGCTTTGAAATGGTTTCTAATATCCAGATCTTCAACGGTTCCCTGTTAAGCCAAAAACACATTCACGGAGGCTTTGTAGGAGAGTGAATGAAGCATCGCACATAATGAAAGTGTTGGCCAACATTTTAAATGGCTGCCAGTGGTAAAAGCTCACTTAAGACGCAGTTGTGAAGGTTTCAAAGCCATTAGAGTCTGTTCAACCAACTTTTCTACAATGTAAGATGTATTTTTTTCTTCTTCTGCTCAGCTTAGGCACTGAAATACATAGCAACAATGACTAAACACCACACTAAGGTAGTGTTTATTTCACGCTCAAAGCATCTGCTATGAGCGCTCCCACATGGTAAGCGCTGTTGACAGATGAATCCCATGGCTGAGCATTTCTGCACCTCTTACACTACAGTGGTTGCTCCTTTAAAAGTTGCGTCATACTGCAGCACACCTTGCGGGCTGCTGCAGCATTCTGTGGCACGTTATCTAATTGTCAGGCATTGTTTCTGTTAATGCAAGTTAGTGCTAGGTTGAACACCAGAGGGCATCTATGAGAAGCCTTTGATAGTCTTCCATACCTCAGGCACGAAGCGACCGGGGTTCAATTCCCTGACGGGGAGGAAGTAGGCTGTCCTTGTAAATAGGAATGTGTTCTTAACCTTTTGTCAATAGGGGGAGCTGTTAGCACTATTTATTTTTTTACATTTCCAAATTAAACTGCCTCGTACTCAATTCTTGCTCGTACAATATGCATATTATTATTACTATTGGATAGAAAACAATCTCTAGTTTCTAAAACCGTTTGAATTATGTCTGTGGGTGAACCAGAACTCTTTCTACAGCGAAAATCATGACAGGACATGCGAAGGTCTGAAAACTAGGCTCTGTTCTGAGATCAGTATAAAACTCTGTATGTGCCCTATGGGTCGAAGTGAACTACACCCGCCTTCCCCTGGATGTTAGTAACCAATGAGAAGTGGAATGGAGTCTCTACGTATTTCTCAGAGCTTATAAAAGGCCATGGAGTGACATGTCCGTTCTTTTGGACGCTCCTCAAGACGCAAGAGAGGACATCAGAATGGCATGCTCAAAAGCTCTCGTTATCGGGCTAAGATATATCCGTCTGTGATTTAATTCGATATAGGTGTTAGAAACATCATAACGAAGTTATTTTAAACCGATTTATATAAGTTTATGCGAGTATATTGCTATTTTCGGAATTTTCGTAGTATTGCGCTTTGAGGATTTGGACATGTGTGTGCCACGTAGCTATTGTTAGCTGCTAGTTCCGAAGTTGAAGAGGACGTTTTACAACAAAGCAACGATTCTTTTGACCAAGGGACCACACCTTATGGCCAGAATAACTGAATGGAAGCTCGTCCAAAAGTAAGAGCTAATTTATGATTTTATTCCGTATTTATGTGGAAAATGTAAACGCATTTGTCGGCCATTGTTGCGGAACTAGTCTGGCTGTAACGCACATGTCTAGTAACGTTAATTTTAAAAAATCTAACTCAGCGGTTGCATTAATAACTAATGCATCTTTCATTAGCTGTCCAACCTGTATTTTTTTAGTCAATCTAATCGATAAATAATCGTAAACTTAGGTGCCTTTCCAAGATGGCGCCGGACAGAATGCATGCCCATGTTTTGACAGATTACATTGCATAACCCACGATTTGATTGCTAAATATGCACATTTCGAACAAAACTCTATATGCATGTGTTATATGATGTTACAGGACTGTCATCTGAAGAATTCTGAGAAGGTTAGTGAAAAAATTAAATATATTTTGGTGGTGATAACGTATCGCTCTTTTTGCCTTGAATCAATGCTGGGGGTGATGTTAGCTCATGTGTATGCTAAATAATGATATATTGTGTTTTCGCTGTAAAACACTTAAAGAAAATCTGAAATATTGTCTGGATTCACAAGATCTGTGTCTTTCAATTGCTGTACGCTGTGTATTTTAAGAAATGTTTTTATGATGAGTAATTAGGTAATACACGTGCTCTCTGTAGTTATTCTCAGTCGCTTTGGTGAGTTTTGTGATAGTGGCTGCAATGGTAAACTATGATTTATACCTGAAAAATGCAATTTTTTCTAAAAAACATATGCTATACCATAAATATGTTATCAGACTGTCATCTTATGAAGTTGTTCTTGGTTAGTGGCTATATATATCTTTATTTAGTCGAATTAGTGATAGCTACTGATGGAGTAAAAAAACTGGTGGAGTAAAAAAAGTGGTGTCTTTTGCTAACGTGGTTAGCTAATAGATTTACAATGTGTCTTCCCTGTAAAAAAACTTTTAAAAATCAGAAATGATGGCTGGATTCAAAGAAGTGTATCTTTCACTGGTGTCTTGGACTTGTGATTTAATGATATTTAGATGCTTAGTATTTATTGTGGGGACGCTATGGCTTAGGGCTATGGCTAGTAGCTTTTTTACTGTGGGGGGGCTCCCAGATGCCGGTTTGGGAGGAATAGAGTTAAACTGATTCCATGTTGATGTTATATTCATAGTTATGATGTCTTCACTATATTCTACATGTAGAAAATAGAAAAAAATTAAAAAATCCTGGAATGAGTTGGTGGTCCAAAAAAACTTTGACTGGTACTTGCTTAATTAATTTGATTAATATTATGGTGTTTCTATTCCATGAAAAATGAAAAACCTCTGTGTAAATCGAGGACCGTTTTGCTCTCGGAGCGCACATTGGACTTTTGGGCCAGGAATAGGGTTTAATTTTGAGCTTCTGGCCTTACAAAACAGATGTCAAGCACCCAAAGCCTAACGTTGGGGCTAGCTTTGCTAGCTATTCCAAATGAGGTTGGACATTCAAATGGGACAAACGAGGACCACTCTGCGACCATTTTACTCGCCCAAGCAAGGAGCTAGTTAAGCATTTCTGTCGTTAACCAGAGCTGTTGTGACTGTACTAAGGCTCTAGAAACAACTTTAATTAACATTTTTTCGGCGGATGTTTGAACGGCCCAGCCATATTCAATGGGTTTGAGCGCGTTAGAATTCATTATCTGTGCTCTGGTACACTTCAGACGAGAGTGCTCTTGTACAATCGAAGTAGATAGACAGAATCAAATATACGAAAGCACCCGAATGTCCATTGAGAACGCCACAAACACTATACCATTTACGTAAGCGAAGGAATGCGAGAATAATCAAGTCAAAAAAATTGTTGCGGTCATTAGATAAGCCTCATTAGTTAATTATACTGGCAATGTTGATGATAAAAACTACTTAAACGTTAGGTAAGATAAGCTAAAACATACCCGGTACATACTGCTGTAATGATAAGCTATGTGGTTCGTAAGGACAGCGTAGCTAACAAATTGTCAGCCAACATAACGTGTAAGGTAACTTATTTGAAAAGTCATGACTTTATTACATTGAGTAGCAAGCTACCGCAAGGACACACTATCGGCTCCGTGGCTTGAGCATGCTTTTGCTGGACAGTCGCTAGCGCACTGGAACTTGGGCAAGAAGGTTGAGGGTTCGAAACCTGCTCCCTGCTTGTTTCATTTGAAGTCGTGCACAATTATCAGTTTATTATTTGGTTTATATTGCCTATTCTTTGTCAGTTATAGACACAGTAGTGTATTGGGACCCAAACGCATAATCCGTGCTCTAACTCCCCCTTGGTCGTTAGGGCAAATCTGGTCTGTGATAGGACGGGGGGGTTTCACACCTAGCTCGGCTATTGGACCATTCTTTAGTAAATGTTGAATAGTCTATTGTTCAGCTATTAGCACCCCTGAAAGTAAAAAAGTAAAAATGAGGCTTCAAACTAAAAATATATAATATTTTAGCAATCAAATATTTTGTAATAGAGCGCAAAACCTTATGCATTTTATTCCCCAAAATACTTTGAGAACAAAAAATGTATCAACCACCCTCCATGTCAGTCTGTTCAGCCTTTCTTTCCGACACAAAGGAAGTCATAGCGGACACCTACGAAGAAGGACTGTGTGATGATGGCATCTCAGGTAAGCAGCACAATGCGTTCTTCCGTCCAACTTCTACATAGCTAGTAGTTAGCTCCTACGATTCAGAGTCGGTTCATAACATTCTACTATATTACATACATGCATACACACGTAGAATGAAAAATCATGCAATTATTATTCTCAAGCTAACTAAAAACATTTAYCTACGAACGCCTGTTCTCGCCATTTTCAGTTGAATTCATCTAACTTTCTTTCATGGCAACTCCTAAGCAGGCCATGTCCTGTTTGTTTCATAGTCGATATAAACTTAACAAAAAAAGAAACGTCCTCTCACTGTCAACTGTGTTTATTTTCAGCAAACTTAGCATGTGTAAATATTTGTATGAACATAACAAGATTCAACAACTGAGACATAAACTGAACAAGTTCCACAGACATGTGACTAACAGAAATGGAATAAAGTGTCCCTGAACAAAGGGGGGTCAAAATCAAAAGTAACAGTCAGTATCTGTTGTGACACCCTGCTGCATTAAGTACTGCAGTGCGTCTCCTCCTCATGGACTGCACCAGATTTGCCAGTTCTTGCTGTG
>NC_036876.1:18806865-18819902 GCF_002910315.2 Salvelinus sp. IW2-2015
TTACCCACTCTTCCACCAAGCGCACCTGCAAAGTTTTCGGACAATTCTGGGGGAATGGCCCTAGCCCTCACATTCCGATCCAACAGTTCCCAGATGTGCTCAATGGGATTGAGATCCGGGCTCTTCGCTGGCCATGGCAGACCCACTGACAACCTGTCTTGCAGGGAAAATCACACCACAGAAATTTCACTTTTAATTCCAATGCTTATTTTCAAGATACAATATTGTCATCTTTGGCGGTATAGATGGATTTTCAAGGAAGGTAAGTACATTATTTTGTATGCATATTGCATATTTCCCATCACCTAATGAACAACCACAATACCAGTCTGGTGTTAAGCTTTCTGTGCTCTGTTGACGTATACTGAAAATGACATCTGCTGCTTTAGATTGAACGGTCAGATTGAACGGTCATATCTCAGTTATTGTTTTCACATCTACAAAAAATAAACTGTTTTCTTTACTTTGAGTGCGAGCTGATCAAGGGCTCAAAATGTAGATATTGCCAGATGTATGTTCACTGTCCGAGGAACAYGCCGTGGAAGCTTTATTGCTGGCAAAAGTGTCATTAACCAGAGGTAATTAAAATGTTCTTTGTTCTTTTTCTCTCTTTCTCTCTGCCTGTCTTGTTGTACATGGAACCTGTCTCGCACGCATTAACAAAAAAAAACTTAAGATGTCAGCTGCTAATTTTAAGATTTACACCACATTAACACTCAGCCATTTTCACTGGACTATCAAGCCCCTGTTGCTGCCAAATTTATCGTCACTAATATAGATTTGTTTATTTTGAGCATTCCAGATTCAGCAGGTGGAAGACCTGCTTTATCAGGAGGATAATCTGGAGACAATGACAATTGGGTTGTTCCATTGTTCCTGACATCCCATGCCCTCTGTCTACTGAGAATCTTGCTGTGCTGTAACGTCAAGTGAACTGTACCACTGACTCCTCCTCCTCTTCGATTAGTTATGAGTCTCCAGCCTTTTTAGGGGCAGTACTCCCACACGATGTAGGATATTGTTTTTGCCCCAGTGCAACTATTGATAATGGCAAACATTTGTATTTTTTCGAGGATGGTGGAAGGGGCGGCAGGTAGCCTAGTTGTTAGATCGTTGGACCAGTAACCGAAAGGTTCCAAGATCGAATCTCTGAGCTTACAAGGTAGAAATCTGTCATTCTGCCCCTAAACAAGGCAGTTAACCCACTGTTTCTAGGCTGTCATTGTAAATAAGAATTTGTTCCTAACTGACTTGCTTGGTTAAATAACAAGAAAAAAGGATAGCAGGCCCAGCTGTCAAAGTGAGAGAGTAGGCTATTCTGGATAGAGCAGGTACTTTTGTGTATTCTACTTCTTGTTAGGTTTTCTGTCCTCAGATGCAGAGAGATGTCAAAGCCTGTCTGCAGATTAACGTCTTATGGCTGGGGGGKAGTATTGAGTAGCTTGGATGAATAAGGTGCCCAGAGTAAACTGCTTGCTGCTCAGGCCCAGAAGCTAAGATATGCATATTATTAGTATATTTGGATAGAAAACACTCTGAAATTTCTAAAACTGTTTGAATGATGTCTGTGAGTATAGCATAACTCATATGGCAAGCAAAAACCTGAGAAAAAATCTACCAGGAAGTGGAAAATCTGAGGTTTGTAGTTTTTCAACTCTTTGCCTATCCAAGATACAGTGTAAATTTGGTCCGATTGCACTTCCTAAGGCTTCCACTAGATCTCAACAGTCTTTAGAACCTTGTTTCAGGCTTCTATATATGCATATATTAGCTTCTGGGCCTGACTAGCAGGAAGTTTAATCTGGGCACGCTTTTCATCTGAACGTGAAAATGCTGCCCCCTATCCCAAACAGGTTGTCTGATGGCCTTGAGATAGAAGCTGTTTTTCAGTCTTTCAGTCCCAGCTTTGATGCACCTGTACTGACCTCGCCTTCTGGATGATAGCGGGGTGAACAGGCAYTGGCTCGGGTGGTTGTTGTCCTTGATGATCTTTTTGGCCTTCCTGTGACATCGGGTGGTGTAGGTGTACTGGAGGGCAGGTAGTTTGCCTCCGGTGATGCGTTGTGCAGACCGCACTAAGGAGAGCCTTACGGTTGTGGGCGGAGCAGTTGCCATACCAGGCGGTGATACAGCCCGACAGGATGCTCTCGATTGTGCATCTGTAAAAGTTTGTGAGTGTTTTTGGTGACAAGCCAAATTTCTTCAGCCTCCTGAGGTTGAAGAGGCGCTGCTGCGCCTTCTTCACCACGCTGTCTCTGTAGGTGGATCATTTCAGTTTGTCCGTGATGTGTACGCCAAGGAACTTAAGACTTTCCACCTTCTCCACTACTGTCCCGTCGATGTGGATAGGGGGCTGCTCCCTCTGCTGTTTCCTGAAGTCCACGATCAACTCCTTTGTTTTGTTGACATTGAGTCTGGGGTGTTTTTCCTGACACCACACTCCGAGGGCCCTRACCTCCTCCCTGTAGGCCGTCTCGTCGTTGTTGGTAATCAAGCCTACCACTGTAGTGTCATCTGCAAACGTGATGATTGAGTTGGAGGCGTGCATGGCCACGCAGTCATGGGTGAACAGGGAGTACAGGGAAGTCTGAGAACGCACCCTTGTGGGGCCCCAGTGTTGAGGATCAGCGGGGTGGAGATGTTGTTTCCTACCCTCACCACCTGGGGGCGGCCCTTCAGGAAGTCCAGGACCCAGTTGCACAGGTCGGGGTCGAGACCCAGGGTCTCGAGCTTAATGACGAGTTTGGAGGGTGTTAAATGCTATGGTGTTAAATGCTGAGCTGTAGTCAATGAACAGCATTCTTACATAGGTATTCCTCTTGTCCAGGGCAGTGCAGTGTGATTGCGATTGCGTCGTCTGTGGACCTATTGGGGCGGTAAACAAATTGGAGTGGGTCTAGGTCAGCTAGCGGTTTGGGGTATATGGTCTTGATAGTCTCTCAAAGCACTTCATGATGACGGAAATGTGAGTGCTACTGGGCGATATCATTTAGCTCAGTTACCTTAGCTTCTTCGGAACAGGAACAATGTGGCCCTCTTGAAGCATGTGGGAACAGCAACTGGGATAAGGTTTGATTGAATGTATAAACACACCAGCCAGCTGGTCTGCGCATGCTCTGAGGACCGGCTAGGGATGCCGTCTGGGCCGGCAGCCTTGCGAGGGTTAACAGTTTAAATTTTTACTATGTTGGCTGCGGTGAAGGAGAGCCCGCAGGTTTTGGTAGCGGGCCGTGTCGTGGCACTGTATTGTCCTCAAGCGAGCGCAAAGAAGTGTAGAACTAAGTATCTTGCATTTGCTGTCCAACGTATTTTTGAGTATTTTAATGATTAGTTATTGATTGATTAGGGTGCCTCTCCCAAGATTTTCTCCCGACATTTTGTTGGCAGCTTGGCTTACTATCTCATTGTAACCACGATTTGTGCCGCTAAATATGCACATTTTCGAACACAACTATGTATTGTAATATGTAATGTTATGGACTATGTCATCTGACAGAGAATTTTGAGAAGGTTAGTGAAAAAAATAATATATTTTCTGGTTTATTCGTTATCGCTAACTGTTAGCTTGAATCAATGCTGTTGTTGGTTGTTAGCTTGTAGTAAGCTAGTATAATGCTAAATTGTGTTTTCGCTGTAAACACACTTAAAGAATCTGAAATATTGGCTGGATTCACAAGTCTTTGTCTTTCATTTGCTGTACGCTGTGTATTTTTCAAAAATGTTTTCATGATGAGTATTTAGGTAATTCACGTGCTCTCTGTAGTTTTCTAGTTGCTTTGGTGAGAGTTGTGATGGTCGGCTGCAATTGTAAAACTATGATTTATACCTGAAATATGACATGTTTCGGAAAAACACACTATGCTATACAATAAATATGTTATCCAGCACTGTCATCTGATGAAGCTGTTTCTTGGTTAGTCGACTATTTATTTCTTTATTTGGTCGAATTTGTGATGCTACCTTGCATAAAAAAATGGTGGGAAAAAAAGTTTTGTCTTTTGCTATGGTGGTCTAGCTAATAGAAAACATATTGTCCTTCCTGTAAAACATTTATAAAATCAGAAATGATGGCTGGATTCATCAAATGTGGTATTTTCATTTTGTGTCTTGGACTGTGTGATTTCATGAACATTTTATTATATGATATCCCTGTGGCTTTAGCTAGGCTATGCTAGTCAGCTTTTTGATTGGGGGGGATCCCGGATCCGGGTTCTTGTGACTCGTTAGAGGTTATTAATGTCAATGCTGTGTTCGATTTTTAAAATTAACGTTACTCGGACATACACGTGCGTAAGCGAGACGCACCGAAATTAATGGGCAATAGAGTGTAAATTTTAACAGAACAACGATTAACATATATCTTACTTTTATGGAGCTTATCCATCACGAATCTTGTGCAAGTGGTCCTTTGTCAGAATCCATGTGTTCTCGGTTGTAGATTGTCTCTTCAATTAGGAATTAGCAGCAAACATTAGCTATGTGGCCCAGATCGGCCCATCTTCATAACGCAGCACAAAAGAAATATCCGAAAATCGCTATATACTCGTATTAAAGATGATAACTTCGGTTAATACATACATTATGATGTCTTAAACACCTATATCGAATAAAATCAGAGCCGGATGATCTAAGGCCTATAACGAGAGCTTTCAGAATGCCATCCTGAGGTCTCTCCTTTGCGCCATGTACGAACGTATAAAGAGTGCAACCCGGTTCATGAGCTTTTATATGGCCTCAGATCTGCCTGCAACACCATCCAATTCTCACTGCTTACTGACATCCTAGGAAATCGTATGCAGTGCATGTCGACTCATAGATCACATGCAATTTAAAACTACCCTGGAACAGAGACATCGATTTCAGATTCTCACTTCCTGCAGAAGTTAGCTTGCAACTTGTTCTGTTTTCTCAGATATAATTTCAAACGTTTTAGAAACTTAGAGATGTTTCTATCCAATAGGATGATAATATGCATATTGTACGACAGATTGAGTACGAGGCAGTTTAATTTGGGAACTAATTTTTACAAAGTGAAAACAGCGCCCCCATATTGACAAGAAGTTAAGTTTGTCTGGGAGCAAGACATCGTGGTCTGCGACGGGGCTGGTTTTCTTTTTGTAGTCCATGATTGAATGTAGACCCTGCAACATACATCTCGTGTCTGAGCCGTTGAATTGCGACTCTACTTTGTCTCTATACTAACGCTTAGCTTGTTTGATTGCCTTGCGGAGGGAATAGCTACACTGTTTGTATTCGGTCATGTTTCCGCTCTCCTTGCCCTGATTAACAGCAGTGGTTCGCGCTTTCAGTTTTGCGCGAATGCTGCCATCAATCCATGGTTGGGGAAGGTTTTAATAGTTGCTGTGGGTACAACATCACCGATGCACTTGCTAATAAACTCGCTCAACGAATCAGCGTATTCATCAATGTTATTTTCCGACGCTATGCGTAGCATATCCCAGTCCACATGATCGTAGCAATCTTGAAGCGTGGAATCAGATTGGTCGGACCAGCGTTGAACAGATTGTTTAAGTTTCTGTCTATAGGCTGGGAGCAACAAAATGGAGTCATGGTCAGAATTTCCTAAAGGAGGGAAGTGGAGGGCTGCGTCGCGGAAGTTAGAATAACAATGATCCAGGGTTTTGCCAGCCAGGGTCGTGCATTCGATATGCGCGACAATAAATAATAAATGCAATAAATGCAGCCTCAGGATATGTGGTTTCCAGTTTACATAGAGTCCAATGAAGTTATTTCAGTTACCTGATCGGTGGGGGTATACACGACTGTGATTATAATTGAAGACAATTCTCTTGGTAGATAATGCGGTCGGCATTTGATTGTAAGGAATCCTAGGTCAGGTGAACAAAAGGACTTGAGTTCCTGTATGTTGTTATGATCACACCACGTCTCGTTAATCATAATGCATACACCCCCGCCCTTCTTACCAGAGATAAGAGGTGAGGTGAGGGCCCTCGAAGTGTGGTGTCAGGAAAATAACCTCATACTCAACGTCAACAAAACAAAGGAGATGATTGTGGACTTCAGGAAACAGCAGAGGGAGCACCCCCCTATCCACATCGACGGGTCAGTAGTGGAGAAGGTGGAAAGTTTTAAGTTCCTCGGTGTACACCATCACGGTACAAAACTTGCAATTAGGCTCCACCCACACAGACAGCGTTTGTGGAAGAAGGACGCTAGCAGCGCCTCTTCACAAACCTTCAGGAGGCCTGAAGAAATTTCGGGCTTGTCACCAAACAGCACTCACAAACTTCTACAGATGCACAATCGAGAGCATCCTGTCGGGCTGTATCACCGCCTTGCGTACGCAACTGCTCCACCACAACCGTAAGCTCTCCAGAGGGATAGTGAGGTCTGCAGACGCATCACCAGGGGCAACTACCTGCCCTCCAGCGGACACCTACACCACCCATGTCAACGGAAGGCCATAAAGATTCATCAAGGACACAAACCACCCAAGCCACTGCTGTTCACCCCGCTATCATCCAGAAGGCGAGGTCAGTACAGGTGCATCAAAGCAGGACCGAGAGACTGAAAAACAGCTTCTAGTTCAAGGCCATCAGACTGTTAAACAGCCACCACTAACATTTAGCGGCCTGCTGCCAACATACTGACTCTAACTCCAGCCACTTTAAAAATGGGAATTGATGGAAATTATGTAAAAATGTACCACTAGCCACTTTAAGCAATGCCACTTAATACAATGTTTACATACCCTACATTACCCATCTCATATGTATATACTGTACTCTATATCATCTACTGCATCTTGCCATCTTTATGCAATACATGTACCACTAGCCACTTTAAACTATGCCACTTTATGTTTACATACCCTACAGTACTCATCTCATATGTATATACCGTACTCTATACCATCTACTGCATCTGCCATGGCCGTGGCTTACCACCACTCATCCATATATCTTTATGTACATATTCTTTATCCCTTCACACTTGTGTGTGTGTGTAAGGTAGTAGCGTGGAATTGTTAGGTTAGATTACTGTTGGTTATTACTGCATTGTCGGAACTAGAAGCACAAGCATTTCGCTACACTCGCATTAACATCTGCTAACCATGTGTATGTGACTAATAAAATTTGATTTGATTTGATTTGAGATATGTTTGTTTCTGTCGGCGCGATGCGTGAAGAAATCAGGTGGCTGTACCAACTCTGATAACGTATCCCGAGTGAGCCATGTTTACATGACACAAAGAACGTTACAATCTCTGATGTCTCTCTGGAAGGCAACTCTTGCTCGGATTTCTTCTACCTTGTTGTCAAGAGACTGGACATTGGCGAGTAGCATACTCTGCAACCCAAAACAACGGTGCCGCAGAAGGGGCAGATGGCGTCTGCCCCTTCTGCGACACCATTGTTTTGGGTTGCCGGCTGGGATCCAATCCATTGTCCAGGGTGGTGGACCAAACAGAGGATCCGCTTCGGGAAAGTCGTATTCCTGGTCGTAATGTTGGTGAGTTGACGTTGCTCTTATATCCAATAGTTCCTCCCGGCTGTATGTCATAAAACTTTTCTGGGGTAACAATGTAAGAAATAATACAGTCATGGCCAAAAGTTTTGAGGATGACACAAATATTAATTTTCACAAAGTCTGCTGCCTCAGTTTGTATGATTGCAATTTGCATATACTCCAGAATGTTATGAAGAGTGATCAGATGCATTGCAATTCATTGCAAAGTCCCTCTTTGCCATGCAAATGAACTGAATCCCCCAAAACATTTCCAATGCATTTCAGCCCTGCCACAAAAGGACCAGTTGACATCATGTCAGTGATTCTCTCGTTAACACAGGTGTGAGGCTGGAGATCACTCCATCATGCTGATTGAGTTCGAATAACAGACTGGAAGCTTCAAAAGGAGGGTGGTGCTTGGAATCATTGTTCTTTCTCTGTCAACCATGGTTACCTGCAAGGAAACACGTGCCGTCATTATTGCTTTGCACAAAAAGGGCTTCACAGGCAAGGATATTGCTGCCAGTAAGATTGCACCTAAACCAACCATTTATCGGATCATCAAGAGCATCAAGGAGAGCGTTTGAATTGTTATGAAGAAGGCTTCAGAGCGCCCAAGAAAGTCCAGCAAGCGCCAGGACCGTCTCCTAAAGTTGATTCGGCTGCGGGATCGGGGCACCACRAGTACAGAGCTTGCTCAGGAATGGCAGCAGGCAGGTGTGAGTGCATCTGCATGCACAGTGAGATCAATACTTTTGTAGGATGGCCTGGTGTCAAGAAGGGCAGCAAAGAAGCCACTTCTCTCCACGAAAAACATCAGGGACAGACTGATATTCTGCAAAAAGAACAGGGATTGGATTGCTGAGGACTGGGATAAAGCCATTTTCTCTGATGAATCCCCTTTCTGATTGTTTGGGGCATCCGGAAAAAAGCTTGTCCGGAGAAGACCAGGTGAGCTCTACCGTCAGTCCTGTGTCATACCAACAGTAAAGCATCCTGAGACTTCATGTGTGGGGTTGCTTCTCAACCAAGGGAGTGGGCTCACTCACAATTTTGCCTGAGAACACAGCCATGAATAAAGAATGATACCAACACATCATCGAGGGCAACTTCTCCCAACCATCCAGGAACAGTTTGGTGACGAATAATGCCTTTTCCAGCATGATAGAGCATCTTGTCATAAGGCAAAAGTTATACCTAAGTGGCTCGGGGAACAATGGTCCATGGCCAGGAAACTCCCCAGACCTTAATCCCATTGACAACGTGTGGTCAATCCTCAAGAGGCGGGTGGACAAACAAAAACCCAGAAATTCTGACAAACTCCAAGCATTGATTATGCAAGAATGGGCTGCCATCTGTCAGGATGTGGCACAGAAGTTAATTGACAGCATGCCAGGGCAGATTGCAGAGGTCTTGAAAAAGAAGGGTCAACACTGCAAATATTGACTATTTGCATCAACTTCATGTAATTGTCAATAAAAGCCTTTGACACTTATGAAATGCTTGTAATTATACTTCAGTATTCCATAGTAACATCTGAAAAAAAGATCTAAAGACACTGAAGCAGCAAACTTTGTGGAAATTAATATTTGTGTCATTCTCAAAACTTTTGGCCACGACTGTACATAAAAAACAAAATATTGCATAGTTTCCTAGGAACGCGAAGCTAGGCGGCCATCTCTGTCGGCGCCAGAAGTTACCTGGTTTTGGATATGACTGAAAAAGAATGTCACAGAGATTCTTACCTGAACCGCACCTTTATTTGCCAAGGAAGAGTACATAATCAGTGACTTTATTTAATGTACAGGCTACACTTTGGGGATCTCATGCGTGGAATTAACTACAGTTCATGTATACAGGACTTGCATCCTTGGCACAACAAAGTTATTATATTCTTCTTAATCCATAGGCTTCATACAACAACTATACAACAACTATGATAGCTGAGGCTCATTGATAGGTTCTGAACTAATATTCATAACAAACGTTTTAGGGTCTATACACAGATCGGCTACATACTGTAGCTAGCTACACATCCATAGGCATACAGTTATTTTTATCCTCCACTACACAATAAGCAAATAAATAGTTAGCTAGCTATGTTACTTCAGCTGTATTGCATGGCAAATATGAGCAAGGCAAGCTTACACGATTTTACATTCAAATTGCAGTTAATGCTTTAGCTAGCTAGATTCTTTACATCCTCTGTTTCACAAGACGATAGCCTGGTTTGCTGGTTTTCTCAGGAGTCGCTTAAACATTAAACAACACGAATTACAAATTCCTACTCATGTCATAACACTAGCTAGCTAGCTGGCTAATATTAGCTCGTCAGCTAACTTGCTAAATAGCGATTTTCGTAAATTTACTTTATGACAAAAAAAAATGCACAATCGTTTGTCTCTACATTAACTAACATATTCCTCTCAATTGTATGTTTTGCTTGACTCGTTATGACGTTATAACTACATACATTTGCTTCCACTGAAATGTTTTGTCAGCCATCTTTGCTGATGAAAGTCACCAGGGATGGGTGGATCGCGTCAAATTCGTCATTAGAACCACTCGATATGATTGGTCATATAAAAACCTTGGAACCCAAATGCGTAGTGAGTGCTCTAACTCCCCCTTGCGGTGGTCTGGACCAATGAAGCTGTGATGCTGGGTACCTCTAAGTCCCGCAATGTAAGCTCGCAACTTTTAAAGGAGGAACCACTGTACTCTGGTAAAGTCTTTCTGAGTGCGGATGACCAGCATATCCCTGCAGGTCACATGGCTGCTGCTGAACTTGCCAAAGAGAGCTCCCAAACATCAAGCTCAAATTACTCAACATTTCCAAATCTGTCCTGCAATTAAAAATCTTTGTATTTGAGAGACAATGCGCTGCTGGACTACTATCTCTCCAACTTTCTCCGTTGTTTGAATGTCAGCGTAATTTTTCAATCATCAAGGCTTTTTGTTCCAGTAAAATCTGACTGGCAGATCTAATGAGAAACATGTCTGCCAATAACCCATTTATTTAATATGACTGTGGAATTTCAACAGAATTCCATCAAACTGCTAGAGCTGGCTTCCACTTAGTATGTGCCGGAATAAAATGTGCCAGAACTTAAGAGCGTTGGTTGGTCAAACCCAATAGGAGTGAATATAAAATATTGAATCGTTTATTTTGTAAAAGGGGTCATTGAGTTCATTACATGAAGGAATATATTTTCTACAAATGTGTTTACTTACAGACAGTACAAGTCTCCTCAAGGCCGAAACTGATGAGTGAAGACGAAACATCTTCAGTGGTTACGGATTGGATAGACACATTTCCGAGACATTTCTACATTTCCTAGACACATCCCAAAACCTAAACTAGCTATACTAGCATTCACCAGGATCATTATATCATATCACACCTTTTCAGGATTTTTTATTTCAACCAGAAAATGTGTTTGGCCACCCCCTTGTTCAGGCTCATTACCCCTGGAAAGTGTGCTGAAAGGTGGACTGAGTGGGTGAGCTCCCAGCACCTTGGTGTGCTTTTAAGAAGTGCTAAAGCAGTATGAATGCCAGGTGATAATTGAGAAGCTAATGGTCATTGAGAGAATGTACTATCTCTCTGTTAAATATAGCCATGGTTAGGTCCAATCCCCCTGAGGTTCAGAATCCATGGATACTGGATTCATCAAGCCCCCTCTCCCTCCCAACGTCCAGAACCTAACACCGTGGATAATTTCATATGATGGAGAAAAGCTTTTTCACAGCATGATGTGCATCGTTCTCAAAATGGCACATTTATGCAGGAATCTGATCCATTGTCTTCTTTATCTATACAGAGTAGTAACTACAGATTATAATATGTGGGGAATAGATAAAGTAGTCATTGTTTTGGGAATCTTTGCTAGACCGCCTTGATAGATTGCTATGGTTTTAGGTCATTRAGAGTAGCCTAGATCTGTTTCTCATAGAATGTTTGTCTTTTATTACCATATTAATTTTAACCAATCCTTACTTTGGGTTTCCTTAATATCTCCATAACGCTTATGCAAGAGACTTTACATTACATCTAAGCTATTTCCAGCAAATGTTGTGCACACTTACATGACAATATGTTTAACTGGGTGCGTAATTGGTGTCAGTGAAGTCAGGCGCAGGATAGCAGAACTGGGTAATAACCGGAGATTTATTAAGCAAAATCAACGGCATCCAGAACAACAAGATAAATGGGTACAAAATAACCCGTCGTGTGCTCACGGGGAACGTGCACAAGCACTACAATAAACAATCCCACACAAAGACATGGGGGGAACAGAGGGTTAAATACACAACAAGTAAATGAGGGAATTGAAACCAGGTGTGTGGAAACACAAGACAAAACAAATGGAAAATGAAAAGTGCATCGACGATGGCTAGAAGACCGGCGACACCGAGCGCCGAGTGCCGCCCGAACAAGGAGAGGACCCGACCTCGGCGGAAGTCGTGACAGTACCCCTCCCTTGACGGCGGCTCCAGCAGCGCGCCGACGCCGGCCTCGGGGACGAGCCTGAGGGCGAGGCACAGGGCGATCCGGAAGGAGACGGTGGAACTCCCGCAGCATTGAAGGGTCCAACACGTCCTCCACCGGAACCCAACACCTCTCCTCTGGACAGTACCCCTCCCACTCCACGAGGTACTGAAGGCCCCTCGCCCGACACCTCGAATCCAGTATATAGTGAACGGAGTACGCTGGGGCCCCCTCGATGTCCAGAGGGGGAGGAGGAGCCTCCCGCACCTCAGACTCCTGGAGTGGGCCAACCACCACCGGCCTGAGGAGAGACACATGGAACGAAAGGTTAATATGGTAATCGGGGGTAAGCTGTAACCTAATACAAACCTCGTTCACTCTCCTCAGGACTTTAAATGGCCCCACAAACRGCGCGCCCAGCTTCCGGCAGGGCAGACGGAGGGGCAGGTTTCCAGTCGAGAGTCAGACCCGGTCCCCCGTTGCGAACACTGGGGCCTCACTGCGGTGACAGGCTGCGCTGGCTTTCTGGCGCAGCACGGCCCGCTGGAGGTGAAAATGGGTGGTGGCCCATGTCTCCTCCGCGCACCTGAACCAGTCGTCCACCACAGGAGCCTCGATGTGACTCTGATGCCAAGGCGCCAGAACCGGCTGGTACCCCAATACACACTGGAAGGGGGAGACGTTAGTGGAGGAGTGGCGGAGCGAGTTCTGAGCCATCTCGGCCCAGGGCACGAACGCTGCCCACTCCCCCGGCCGATCCTGGCAATACGACCGCAGAAACCTGCCCACATCCTGGTTCACTCTCTCCACCTGCCCATTACTCTCGGGATGAAACCCCGAGGTAAGGCTGATCGAGATCCTTTTCCAGTGGCTTCCTCAGGTTTGTGAAACAGTCTTAGACATAGTTTCAAGCTATTATTTTGAAAATGTGAGCGAGATTTATCAAAACGCGTCAGTGGATAGACGGATGTCCCTCCATTAGTTGATGCGCGCGACACTGGTTGCTCAACATTTTCTTTCTCTCCAGTATTGAATAGTTTACAGTCCGGTTGAA
>NC_036876.1:18825528-18827647 GCF_002910315.2 Salvelinus sp. IW2-2015
TCGAGAACCCCAGACGTTCCATGAACGCCAACCAGACCCTCGAACATGTCCCTCACAAATCTCGGAAGCTGTTGTCGATCTGAATGCCAACGTTAATCAGGGACTCTAGGTCCTCTCCCAGTTCCCCGAAAGGCAAGTTCATCCTTGATGGTGTTAGAAAGACCTGGTGGAAAACGGTGACCAGTACCTCCTAATATGGAGCAGCAGGATGGGTCTGCTGTTCCCACACCGCCTTTGCACACGCCAGGGCCTTGTCCGAGATGATGTAGGCGATCATGGGCCGTCGGTGTGGAACGAGGAGGGTTGTAGATCGAACACCAGAGAACACTGAGTGGAGGAACCTTTGCATCCTCCCCGGTGGCCGTCTACTTACACAACAGGTGTAGGTAGACCTTATCGTGAAATGCTTACTTCAAATCAAATTTTTTTTGTCACATACACATATTTAGCAGATGTTATTGTGGGTGTAGTGAAATGCTTGTGTTTCTAGCTCCAACAGTGCAGTAATATCTAACAATTCACAACAATGCCCACAATACACACAACCTAAATAAAATAATGGAATTAAGGAATATATAAATATTTGGATGAGCAATATCGGAGTGGCATAGACTAAATATAGTAGAATAGAATACAGTATAAACATATGAGATGAGTAAAGCAAAAATATGGTAAACATTATATTAAAGTGGCCAGATATTTCAAGTCTATGTATATGGGGCAGCAACCTCTAAGGTGCAGGGTTACGTAACTGGGTGGAATATTAGCGATTATTGATGTTAAAAACAACCTGAGGAATGATTATTAAAAACGTTTGACATGTTTCTACAAACTTTACGGATACTATTTGGAATTTTTGTCAAGCCTTGATGACCTGCCTAAGGCTGTGGAATGCTGACCATAACGCGCCAAACAAATTGAGTTTTTTTTATATAAAAATTWTCTTTATCAAACAAAAGGAACATTTATTGTGTAACTGGGAGTCTCGTGAGTGCAAACATCCGAAGATCATCAAAGGTAAGCGATTCATTTTATTGCTTTTCTGGCTTTCCTGACCAATCTACATTGCTGCTAGGTGTTCTTAATGTTTTGTCTAGTGATCGATAAACTCACACAACCGCTTGGCTTGCTTTCGCTGTAAAGCATATTTTCAAAAGCTGACAGGACAGGTGGATTAACAACAAGCTAAGCTGTGTTTTGCTATATTGCACTTGTGATTTCATGATTGAAATTATTTTTTGCAATTTTTTATAAGTTGGCGCTCTACAATTCAATGTTTGTTTACGAAAATGATCCCGCTCAAGGGATCCGTGCGTCAAGAAGCTAACACCCTTAAATGTCTTACTTACGTCGACCACGGAGAAGGAGGGCCCATAGTCCTTGGTAGCGGGCCGCGTCAGTGGCAATGTGTTATCCTCAAAGTGGGCGAAGAAGGTGTTTCGCTTGTCCGGAAGCAAGACGTCGGTGTCCGCGACGTGGCTGGTTTTCCCTTTGTAGTCCGTGATCGTCTCGTGTCTGAACCGTTGATTTGCAACTCCACTTTGTCTCTATACTGACGTTTTACCTGTTTAAAACTTCTTACGGCTGATATCCCGCTAACGGGATCGATATGACAACAGCCAGTGGAAGTGCAGGGCGCCAAATTCAAACAACAGAAATCTCATAATTAAAATTCCACAAGTATTTTACACCATTTTAAAGAGAAACTTGTTGTTAACTTCTCTAGGGTAGGTGAGATGCTAACGTCCCACCAGGCCAACATCCYGTGAAACTGCAGAGAGCTAACATTTTAAATACATCATTCGTTGTATTAAACATTCTTGTAAATACATGTATCTTACATCATTTAAAAGATGAACGTCTTGTTAATCCAGCCGCTGTGTCAGATTTCAAAAAGGTTTACTGCAAAAGCCAACATMTGATTTTCTGAGGACAGCGCCCCACACACACAAGTATTACTAGCATTTTCCAACCAAGCATTAGCGTCACGAAAGTCAGAAATAACAATAAAATAAATTGCTTACCATTGAAGATCTTCCTCTGGTGGCAATGCCAAGTGTCCTAACTACACAGTGAATGTTCGTTTTGTTTGATAAAATCCATTTTTATAGCCTAACAC
>NC_036876.1:18835097-18852171 GCF_002910315.2 Salvelinus sp. IW2-2015
ACACGCCGGTATGACTCTGCCTGCAGAAATACAGCCGGTATGACACTGCAGAAATACAGCCGGTATGACACTGCCTGCAGAAATACAGCCGGTATGACTCTGCCTGCGAAATAACAGCCGGTAAGCGACTCTTGCCTGCAGAAATACAGCCGGTATGACTCTGCCTGCAGAAATACAGCCGGTATGAACTCTGTCTGCAGAAATACAGCCGGTATGACTCTGCCTGCAGAAATACAGCCGGTATGACTCTGCCTGCAGAAATACAGCCGGTATGACGCTGTCTGCAGAATACAGCCGGATGACACTGCCTGCAGAAATACAGCCGGTATGACTCTGCCTGCAGAAATACAGCGCGTATGACTGCTGCAGAAATACAGCCGGTATGACTCTGCCTGCAAGAATACAGCCGGTATGACTCTGCCTGCAAGAATACAGCCGGTATGACGCTGCCTGCAGAATACAGCCGGTATGACTCTGCTGCAGAAATACAGCGGTATGACTCTGCCTGCAGAAATACAGCCGGTAATGAACGCTGCCTTGCAGAAATACAGCCGGTATGACTCTGCCAGAAATACAGCCGGTATGACTCTGCCTGCAGAAATACAGCCGGTATGACGCTGCCTGCAGAAAATCAGCCGGTACAGAAATACAGAAATACAGCAGAACATACAGCAATGCTGCCTGCTTGAACGGTGACTAGCTCAGAGACACATGAAACCATGACATGACCCAGGAATCGATAGAACAGCAGTCAGAGATTCACAAATAGGATGTAACATTGCAAATGAGTCTTTCCTTTTTAAGTGTCTGTGCTACTTTCAGCATGGTTCCATGTCGTGTTGATGAGTTGATCCCACATTGTGTCGGTTAGATCCGTCTTAACATGGTGTTCAACTTTGAGATCTCATTTTCCCCTGGTGTAATTGAACCCAGGGTAGGGTAGTAGACTGTGTGTGCTGTGTGTGTGTGTGTGTGTGTGTGTGTGTGTGTGTTGTGTGTGTGTGTGTGTGTACAGGGGAAGAAAAAAGTATGTGAACCCTTTGGAAATACCTGGATTTCTGCTTAAATTGGTCATAAAATTTGATCTGATCTTCATCTGAGTCACAATAGACAAACACCAGTGTGCTTAAACCAATAACACACAAATTCATGTCATTTTCAATGCCATTTCCAGCTACAACAGACATTGACAATGCTTACACTGTGTTTCTGATCAATTTGATGTTATTTATATGGACAAAAAAGTAGCTTTTCTCAAAAACAAGGACATTTCTAAGTGACCCCAAACTTTTGAACAGTAGTGTACATATTCTCATTCACTCCTTAAGATTGTGTATTAGGTAGTTGTTGGGGAATTGTTAGATGACTTGTTAGATATACTGCACTGTCGGAACTAGAAGCACAAGCATTTCACTACACTCACATTAACATCTGTTAACCATGTGTATATGACCAATAACGTCTGTTAACCATGTGTATGTGACCAATAACATCTGTTACCATGTGTATGTGACCATAACATCTGTTAACCATGTGTATGTGACCAATATCTGCTCACCCATGTGTATGTGACCAATAATCTGCTCACCATGTGTTGTGACCAATAACATCTGTTAACCAGTGTATGTGACCAATAACATCTGTTAACCATGTGTATGTGACAATAACATCTGCTCACCATTGTTATGTGACCAATAACATCTGCTCACCATGTGTATGTGACCAATAAACATCTGCTCACCATGTGTATGTGACCAATAACTCTGTTAACCATGTTCTGTGACCATACATTTGTTAACAAGTGTCATGTGACATACATTGTTAACATGTGTCTGTGACCAATAACATCTGTTAACCATGTGTATGTGACCATTAACAAGTTTATTATGAAACATTAACATGTGATTTGGATGAGACCTCTGTTGATTCAGTTAGCGAGCCATGACTTCAGTAGTAGTTCTTGTAGCATTACTTGTTACTGTTTCCTGTTGGCAGTGAACTTCAACTACCCGTCACTGGAGGAGCCCAAACCTCCAACCCCCCCTCCCCCCGAGCCGGACCCTGAACCCAGGCTGCCCCTGCCTCCCTGGTAGCGTACAGGTGAACGGTGCCCCCTGGAGAATCTGACCCCCTCCCACCCTGAGCCCCCCTCCACATGGACGGAGGCAGATGCCACAGACTCACCCCACACAGGGTTCACTCACCCTGGAGTAGACCACAGCAAGAAGGACCCTGGAGCCGGTCCAGGGACTCCCAGCCAGCCTGGAGGGACAGCCAAGCACATCCCACAGGTAACTGCACGAGCTCATGCATTTGTTTGTTTTTTATCATTCATTCAATAAATATTTAGCTCTTAAATATATATAAAAGGATCGTTTACCAAAATCACAAGATGACATTGGTTTCATTACCCTATAGCAGTCTATGGACAAGGTATGACACCAATCCACGATTTTGGTTTGGTTTCAAGTCATGGTATCCTTTATTTCAATTTTTCACACATGTCCAAAGCATCTATAAGTAACTTTGATGAGCTACACAATCAATTTGAGATACTTTAGGTTGATTTGGACATGATGTGTGAAATGGTCATGTATTAGGTACTATGGCTTTCATTGGATTTGTGACACAAATCATAAAACGAAAGCGTTTGAAAACAGTGCCAGGGAAACTAAACTAAATCATGGATCGCTCTCATACCTTTTATAGACTGCTTACAGGGTAAGGAAACCAGTTGTCATGTGGGTAAACTATCCCTTCAAATATATTTCAAGAGAACGGCACAATGAGATGTTGGTGGCATTTTCCGAGTTCTCAATAGTTAAGAAAGACTGTGTTAATGTCACCACTTTCATTTCTGCTTTTTATTGTTCTTCAAATGTCTAATTTTAAAAGCTTAATCATCCCTGTTTGTTACCCCCTCCTCCCGTTCCTCGCTTCCCCAGATCGACCGTACCAAGAAGCCWTCAGTCAGAGTCTCAGACGGGTCTAAACCACCCCTGGATGCCCTCCCCAGGGACCTGCCCCCCTCCTCCCAGAATGGCCCGTCTGTACCCCAACCCAACCGCTCGGGCAAACCGGCCTTTGACCCGTCGGTGCCGCTGACGGACGAGGAACGTGGTCAGATCCACACGGAGACGGCTGCTCTGATGGAGAAGGCCCGGAGAGAGCAGAAACAACGCAAACAGGAACGCCGCACCGAGGAGGAGTGGAGAGCGAGGGAACGCCGGGAGAACCAGGAGAAGGAAAATGAGGAGATGGAGAAGAGGAGGAAGGAGGAAGAGAACAGGACTCAGGAGAGGAAGAGGTTGGAGAGACAGAAGGCAGAGGAGGAGAAGGAGAACGGGGTTGGGGAGGAGCGAGAGACGAGGGGGAAGGAGCAAAGGGAGGATACGCCGACAAACGGTGCTTCTCTGGACTCGCCAGCTCCCAGCCGTGTCGTCACTGAGATTAAGGTCAGTGTCTCTGTCTATCTGTGGCTGCGTTCCGATTCTCTACCCTTCTCATAGAAGGCGTTCACTCATGTCATTTAAAAGNTCACTGAGATTAAGGTCAGTGTCTCTGTCTATCTGTGGCTGCGTTCCGATTCTCTACCCTTCTCATAGAAGGCGTTCACTCATGTCATTTAAAAGGATTGGTTTGGTGCACGCATGGGAGGGAGTTTCCACCATCTTCCTCACACCAGTCCTTTTAAAATCATGAGGAGTGAACACTTTGAGAGAATTATTTTATACATTTTGTATTATATATTTTTTTTCTCCCCAATTTCGTGGTATCCAATTGGGAGTTAGTCTTGTCTCATCGCTGCAACTCCTGTGCGTCCTCCGAAACCCAACCAAGCCGCACTGATTCTTGACACAATGTCCGCTTAACCTGGAAGCCAGCCGCACCGATGTTTCCCCACTCTTCCACCAAGGCACGTGCAAGTTCCCGGACATTTCTGGGGGAAATGGCCCTTGCCCTCACCCTCCGATCCAACACGTCCCAGACGTGCTCTATGGTATTGACATCCGGGCTCTTCGCTGGCCATGGCAGAACATTGACATTCCTGTCTTGCAGGAAATCACGCACAGAACGAGCAGTATGGCTGGTGGCATTGTCATGCTGGAGGGTCATGTCAGAATGAGCCTGCAGGAAGGGTACCACATGAGGGAGGAGGATGTTTCCCTGTAACGCACAGCTTTGAGATTGCCTGCGATGACAACAAGCTCAGACCGATGATGCTATGACACACCGCCCCAGACAATGACGGACCCTCCACCTCCAAATCGATCCCGCTCCAGAGTACAGGCCTCGGTGTAACGCTCATTCCTTCTACGATAAACACGAATCCGCTCACCCCTGGTGAGTCAAAATCAGGACTCGTCAGTGAAGAGCACTTTTTGTCAGTCCTGTCTCGTCCAGCGACGGTGGGTTTGTGCCCATAGGAAACGTTGTTGCCGGTGATGTCTGGTGAGGATCTGCCTTACAACAGGCCTACAAGCCCTCAGTCCAGCCTCTATCAGCCTATTGCCGACAGTCTGAGCACTGATGGAGGGATTGTGCATTCCTGGTGTAACTTGGGCAGTTGTTGTTGCCATCCTGTACCTGTCCGGCAGGTGTGATGTTCGGATGTACAGATCCTGTGCAGGTGTTGTTACGCGTGGTCTGCCACTGCGAGGATGATCAGCTGTCCATCCTGTATCCTGTACCGATCCTGTGCAGGTGTTGTTACACGTGGTCTGCCACTGCGAGGACGATCATCTTTCCGTCCTGTATCCCTGTAGCACTGTCTTAGGCGTCTCACAGTACGAACATTGCAATTTATTGCCCTGGCCACATCTGCAGTCCTCATGCTTCCTTACAGCATCCCTAAGGCACGTTCCCGCAGATGAGCAGGGACCATGGGCATCTTTCTTTTGGTGTTTCTCAGTCCGTAGAAAGGCCTCTTTAGTGTCCTAAGTTTTCATAACTGTGACCTTAATTGCCTACCGTTTGTAAGCTGTTAGTGTCTTAACAACCATTCCACAGGTGCATGTTCATTAATTGTTTATGGTTCATTGAACAAGAAATACAGTGTAGACATTGGCCAGCATCCCGGAGTCGCCTTGTTGACGTTGAGACTGTTGTTTTGCGGGTACTGTTTAATGAAGCTGCCAGTTGAGGACTTGTGAGGCGTCTGTTTCTCAAACTAGACACTCTAATGCACTTGTTCTCTTGCTCTGTTGTCCACCGGGGCCTCCCACTCCTCTTTCTATTCTGGTTAGAGCCAGTTTGCACTGTTTTGTGAAGGGAGTAGTACACAGCGTTGTACAAGATCTTCAGTTTCTCACATGGAATATCCTTCATTTCTCAGAACAAGAATAAGACTTGACGAGTTTCAGAAGAAAGTGCTTTGTTTCTGGCCATTTTGAGCCAAACCCACAAATGCTGATGCTCCAGATACTCAGCTAGTCTGAAGAAGGCCAGTTTTATTGCTTCTTAAATCACAGTTTTCAGCTGTGCTAACATAATTGCAAAAGGGTTTTCTAATCATCAATTAGCCTTTTAAAATGATAAACTTGGATTAGCTAACACAACGTGCCATTGGAACACAGGAGTGATGGTTGCTGATAATGGGCCTCTGTACGCCTATGTAGATATTCCATTTCCAGCTACAATAGTCATTTACAACATTAACAATGTCTTCACTGTATTTCTGATCAATTTGATGTTATTTTATTCTTTCAAAAAGGACATTTCTAAGTGACCCCAAACTTTTAAACAGTAGTGTATACACAGTTGAATCAGAAGTTTACATACACTTAGGTTGAGTCATTAAAACTCGTTTTTCAACCACTCCACAAATTTTTGTTAACAAACTTAGTTTTGGCAAGTTGGTTAGGACATGTACTTTGCATGACACAAGTCATTTTTCCAACTCCACCAACTTTAAGGACTTTTGGAGATCATTCCACATGAGCGGAGGCCAAAAAACTAAAATCAGATTTACGTAACTCGGTGGAGATTGATCTCCAGGGTTAGCCGTCCCTGAGTCCAGGTCTGGTAACTTGTACGTCTGAAGGTTACCAATGAGGTAAGGTATGGCGGAAGTTTAGGGGGCTTTATAGCCAAAAAGAGCGCAATGCATCAAACTACGAGTTTCAAGGAGGGCCAGCCTACTTTCTCTGTCTGTCTGTGGCAGTGAGTCTCTGTTTCTGTGATGCTGAAAGAGACACTAAGCATCTAACCATTTCTCCAGTCTTACTGTACCTTCTCAGCCCAACACCAGTAAGCCCATCCATAGCCAACCCATCTCTTAATTAAACTCCATCCATCTCACCCGTCTGATAATATCCACAATGTAATACTATCCATTAGCCACCAGTTAGTAAGTAGACTGTCCCAATGACCAGCGGAAATCCATCCCATGTGTACCCATATCCTACTACAGTGGTTCTCAAAACCTCTCCTCGGTGACCCCCAGCCGGTCCGAACTCTCCTCGGTGCCCCAGCCGGTCCGAACCTCTCCTCGGGGACCCCAGCCGGTCCGAACTCTCCTCGGGGACCCCAGCGCGTCGAACCTCTCCTCGGGAACCCCGCCGGTCCGAACCTCTCCTCGGGGACCCCAGCCGGTCCGAACCTCTCCTCGGGACCCCCAGCGGTCGAACCTCTCCTCGGTGACCCCCAGCCGGTCCGAACCTCTCCTCGGTGACCCACCGGTCCGTAACCTCTCCTCGGGACCCCAGCGCGGTCCAACCTCTCGGACCGTGCTCCTTCGGGGCCCCAGCCGGTCCGAACCTCTCCCGGGGACCCCCAGCCGGTCGAACCTCTCCTCGGTGACCCCCAGCCGGTCCAAACCTCTCCCCGGGCCCCCAGCCGGTCCATATATTTGATCTATTCCAGAACTAGCCACCTGATTCAACTTGTCAACAATAATCCAGACCTTGACTAGGCGAATCAATCATCGGCCGACTGGCGACTACATCGACTATGCGAACATCAATCATCGGGCCGACTAGCGATCAATCATCGGGCCCTCGACTAGGCGAATCAATCATCGGGCCCTCGACTAGGCGAATCAATCATCGGCGCCCTCGACTAGGCGAATCAATCATCGGGCCCTGCTAGGCGAATCAATTCGGGCCCTCGCTAGGCGAATCAATCATCGGGGCCTGATAGGGAATCAGGTGAGATAGTTTAGGGTTACATTTGTGAAACACCCGGGGGGTTGTTGAGGAGAGATTTGGAGAACCACTGTCCTAATATACAGCCCATCAATCTCACTGATACCCATAAAGCTAATCTGCATAGTCAAATGATGTGAGCTGCACTGTGTTGTGTCCCTCCCAAACCCCAGGCTCCATCCCCRCTGAAGCTTAGTGGTGCTGTAAAGAGGAGCCATCAGCCTGGGATGTTAAAGCATAGAACAGTTGATGACTATGTCATACCCAAGGTATATAATCAACACTAAACCACCACATCGTTATGGCATGTTGTTGTTTTAGAAAAAGCTTCAGTATTTTTTTATTTTATTTATTAGTTATTTCCGCATCCAGAGTGCATGTTTTCGACCGCTCTTGGAAATGGTGGGACACAAATGGCACTTGGGACGTTTGATCCCCAAGTTTTTACGATTTTTCTTTTCTTTATTTTTTTTGTTCTACCATCGGCTGCCGGGAACATTCTAGTGAAGCAACAGGAGAACCCTGCATTTCAATACTACCGCTAGCTACCCCCCTTTGACTGAGCAGAATTCTCCTTACATTGGCTGCGCTCTATACACTGTGTGTGTGTGTGTAACGTGTGTAATGTGTGTGTAACGTGTGTAATGTGTGTGTAACGTATGTAATGTGTGTGTTGTCCCACAGCGGGAGCTCCTAACCAGAGCCAGGAGTGAGGAGATGGGCAGGAGTGTACCAGGCCTGCCTGTTGGCTGGATGAAGGTAAAACAAACACTAAACTGACATATCAAACTATTTCACCTTTTAGTTTCTTGATGTTTAAAGAGAACTGCTAAGTAGCCAGCAAGGGGAAAGCATTGACGTGTACATATTCTATCAGTGTAATGGTAAACTACATCGCATGCAAATACGATGGAGAATGTTTTCACACACAACCATCAGTTGTGAGAAAAAGAAAATGGAGAACGAAAGAAAGAAACTCTCCCCTCTCCTCTCTCCACCAGTTCTTGGACACGGTAACCGGTACCTACCGTTACTACCATTCCCCAACCAACCGGGTGGACTGCTACCCCCCTGAGGTCAGCGTACCCCAGACGCCCCCCTCCACCCCTCCTACGGCCAAACAGAAGCAGCCCCGCCCCGCTGAGRCAGACCAGACCATGGACCGCGACCAGGAGCAGTCCAAACTGAAACGTTCCTACTCTTCTCCAGACATCAGCCAGGACCTGAGGGAGGAGGGGCTAAAGAAGGTTACCGCCCCTATAACTGCAGCCACGCGRCCAACCTTTAACAGGGAGACCAAGTAGGTGACATCATCGTCACATGGATGGGCCTGGTCAATATATACGTTTCACTCACTCAGATTAAGCCTAATACTGGACTAAAAAGCTATTTTTCAATGACGAATATGTTTTTAAATCCTGGGGTGTATTCATTAGTTGGATTCCGTTGCAAAGCGTTTTGTCTTATTACAAAACGTTTTGCAACGGAAACCGTTTKCCGTTTTACTCTAGGAACCAAACGGAAGCCAACAGAGAAAACAGAACGAAACGGGGAGGGACCTAGCTGAATTTATCCAATCGAAACCGTTTCCGTTACAAAATGTTTTGCAACYGACAACGTTTTGCAATGGAATCCGACTAATGAATACACCCCTGGACTACACTTAATCTGAGTCTGGTGTTAAAATCAGTCCTTGGACTAAGTTGCATTTAAATGTTTCTAGATCATTTGGATTCATGGATATGATAAAAAATACTATTGGATTATAACAAAACTTGATTTATAAGGTTTGAGTCTCCATAAGTATTTAATCCACATTTCTGGATGAAAGTTGATGACGTCACAGTAGCTATCTGTTTTATAATCCAGTTTATTTGACTGTACTGTTTGTAACTTGTCACATCCCTCCCCCAGACCATCCACTGCTAGCGTTTACACCAAGGTGGAGATCGCCCGTCCGTCTGCGGCTAAGATCCGTAACCTGAACCCTGTGTTCGGCGGTCTGGGCGCCTCGCTCACCGGCCTGCGTAACCTAGGTAACACCTGCTACATGAACTCCATCCTGCAGTGTCTCTGCAACACACCGGCCATGGTGGACTACTTCAACAAGAACCTCTATCAGGAGGATATCAACAGGTCAGTCGTGTAGTGGTAATGATAATGTAGTCATGATAATGTAACCGCCGGCCTGGTGGACTACTTCAACAAGAACCTCTATCAGGAGGATATCAACAGGTCAGTCGTGTAGTGGTATGATAATGTAGTCATGATAATGTAGTGGTTTATAATGTAACACGCCGGGCCATGGTGGACTACTTCAACAAGAACCTCTATCAGGAGGATATCAACAGGTCCAGTCCCGTGTAGGTGTAAGATAAGTAGTAACATGATCAATGTAGTGGTTTATAATGTAAGACGCCGGCCATGGTGGACTACTTCAACAAGAACCTCTATCAGGAGGATATCAACAGGTCAGTCGTGTAAGTTGTATGATAATGTAGTGGTTTTATAATGTACACACGCCGGCCATGGTGGACTACTTCAACAAGAACCTCTATCAGGAGGATTCAACAGGTCAGTCGTGTAGTGGTAATGATAATGTAGTCATGATAATGTAGTGGTTTATAATGTAACACGCCGGCCATGGTGGACTACTTCAACAAGAACCTCTATCAGGAGGATATCAACAGGTCAGTCGTGTAGTGGTAATGATAATGTAGTACATGATATGTAGTGGTTTTAATGTAACACGCGGCCATGGTGGACTCTTTCAACAAGAACCTCTATCAGAGGATATCAACAGGTCAGTCCGTGTATGTGGTAATGAATCATGTAATTAATGAAAATGTAGTGGTTTATAATGTAAACACCTCGTCGCCCATGTGGACTACTTCAACAAGAATCCTCTATCAGGAGGATATCAACAGGTCAGTCAGATGATACAAACCCGATGTTGATAAACTCCCATATCTACTGGGTGAAATACCACAGTGTGCCATCACAGCAGCAAGATGTGTGACCTGTTACCACAAGAAAAGGTCAACCAGTGAAGAACAAACATCATTGTAAATACAACCCATATTTATGTTTATTTATTTTCCCTTTTGTACTTTAACCATTTGTACATCGTTACAACACTGTATATAGACATAATATGACATTTGTRATGTCTKTATTCTTTTGGAASTTYTGTGAGTGTAATGTTTGCTGTTCATTTTTATGGTTTATTTCACTTTTGTATRTTATCTACYTCACTTRCTTTGRCAATGTTAACAYATGTTTCCCATGACGATAAAGCCCCTTGAATTGAATTGATAATTGTAGTTATATTGATAATGTAGTAATAACACTTTAACAATAATTACTACCAAGATAAGAGGATCATACATATACAGCTAACTCTCTCTGTCTGTCTCTCTCTCTCTCTCTGCCTGTCTCTCTCTCTCTGTCTCTCTCCCTCCCTCTCTCTCCCTCCCTTTCTGTCTCTCTCTGTGTCTGTCTGTCGGTGCCACCCTCTCCCCCCCTGACAGGGCTAATATCCTGGGTCACCGAGGTGAGGTAGCAGAGGAGTTTGGTGTGATCATGAAGGCTCTGTGGTCAGGCCTGTATAAGTGTATCAGCCCCCGCGACTTTAAGTTCACTATAGGGAAGATCCATGAATCCTTCTCTGGCCAGGAACAGCAGGACTCCCAGGAGCTGCTGCTCTTCCTTATGGACGGACTCCACGAGGACCTCAACAAGGTAGGGAGACCGGAGAGCGAGCAGGACAAAAGTGATTAACAAGGAAAATAGTTTGAAGATTACCTAGTGCCTCCAAAGTTACATAGTAGGGTAGAATTCTGGAATGGAACAATGACGACTCCTGTCAAATGGGCCTAGTTAAAGCTGAGCTGGAGTTGACCACAGTAGTAATTATACTGCAAAGTGGTCCTCTGTAGCCCGGAGCGGTCCTCTGTGGCMCGGCGCGGTCCTCTGTGGCCCGGATCGTCGGTGCGATTCCCGGGACCACCCATATGTCAAATGAATGCTGGATGACTGTCAGTTGCTTTGGATAAAAGCCTATGCTAAATGGCATATATAATATTATTAAAGGTCACTTCTGGAGATGTCAGTACCGTTGCTGATCCGGTGGAAAATTAAAAGCCTTTTTGAAGCACAGCACACGTTCAGCTTTTTAAAATGGTGTCGTCACTGGTCTACAGGAGTAATGTCCTAGAGGATGTCCTGAGGAGACGTCCTGTCCATCATCAAGTGTCTGGGAGAGAAGAGGAAGACAGGCCGAATGGTGTGGGGAGAGAGAGGAGAGGCAGATTGGTGGGGGAGAGAGAGGAAGGAGATGGTGGTGGGGAGAGAGGAGAAGGAGATGGTGTGGGGAGAGAGAGGAGAGGAGATGGTGTGGGAGAGAGAGGAAGAGGAGATGGTGTGGGAGAGAGAGGAGAGGAGAAAGTGGTGTGGGGAGAGAGAGGAGAGAGATGGTGGGGGAGAGAGGAGAGGAGATGGTGTGGGGAGAGAGGAGGGAGATGGTGTGGGGAGAAGAGGAGAGGAGATGGTGTGGGAGAGGAGAGGGAGATGGTGTGGGGAAGAGGGCAGAGAGAGATGGTGTGGGAGAGAGAGGAGAGGAGATGGTGTGGGGAGAGAGGAGAGGAGAGAGGAGAAAGGGGTGGTGAGAAGAGATGGTGGGGAGAGAGAGAGAGGAGATGGTGTGGGGAGAGAGGAGAGGAGATGGTGTGGGGAGAGAGAGGAGAAGGAGATGGTGTGGGGAGAGAGAGGAGAGGAGATGGTGTGGGGAGAGAAGAGAGATGGTGTGGAGGAGGAGAGGAGATGGTGTGGGGAAGCGAGGAGAGGAAGAATGGGTGTGGGGGAGAGGAGGGAAATGAGGTGGAGAGGAGATGTGTGGGAGAGAGGAGAGAGATGGTGTGGGGAGAGAGAAGGAGATGGTGTGGGGAGAGAGGAGAGAGATGGTGTGGGGAGAGCGGAGAGGAGACTGGGTGTGGGAGAGAGGAGAGGAGATGGTGTGGGGAGAGAGGAGAGGAGATGGTGGTGGGGGAGAGAGAAGAGGAGATGGTGTGGGGAGAGGAGAGAGGAGAGATGGTGTGGGGAGAAGAGGAGAGGAATGGTGTGGGGAGAGAGGAGAGGAGATGGTGTGGGGAGAGAGGAGAGGCGAGATGGTGGGGGAGAGAGGAGAGGTAGATGTGTGGGGAGAGAGGAGAGGAGATGGTGGGGAGAGAGAGAGGAGGTGGGGGGAAGAGAGGATGAAGGAGGTGGTGTGCGGAGAAGAGAGAGAGGAGGTGGTGTGGGGAGAGAGGAGATGAGGATGGTGTGGGGAGAAGAGGAGAGGAGTGGTGTGGGGAGAGGGAGAGGAGGTGGTGTGGGGAGAGAGGAGAGGAGATGGTGTGGGGAGAGAGAGAGGAGATGGTGGTGGGAGAGAGGAGAGGAGATGGTGTGGGGATGAGAGGAGAGGAGAATTGGTGTGGGGAGAGAGGAAGAGGAGATGGTGTGGGGAGAGAGAGAGGAGATGGTGGGGGAGAGAGGAGAGGAGATGGTCTGGGGAGAGAGGGAGAGGAGATGGTGTGGGGAGAGAGGAGAATGGTGTGGGAGAGAGGAGAGGAGATGTGTGGGGAGAGGAGGGAGAATGTGTGGGGAGAGAGGAGAGGAGATGGTGGGAGAGACGAGAGGAGATGGTGTGGGGAGAGAGAAGATGGGATGTGTGGGGAGAGAGAAGAGGAGAGATGGGTGGGGAGAGAGAAGAGGAGATGGTGTGGGAGAGAGAGGAGAGGAATTGGTGTGGAGAGAGAAGAGAGATGGTGTGGGGAGAGAGGAGAGGAGATGGTGTGGGAGAGAGAGAGGAGATGGTGTGGGGAGAGAGGAGAGGAGATGGTGTGGGGGAGAGGAGGAAATGTGTGGGGAGAGAGGAGAGGAGATGGTGTGGGGGAGGGAGAAGCGAAAGAAGAGGAGACGCCGTGTGCGGGAGAGAGAAGAGAGAAAGAGAGATGGAAGACTGTGCCCATCCCATTGACCCTAGTTACCTTCCCCCCCCCCTTTTTCATACTCCAATGGGGAAGGTTTAGGGACGAATTGGAACAGGGCCCTTTGTAGTGTGCTCATCTAACATCATATCCTGCCGTGTGACCTGTGGATGTGTCTTGTGACATCATCGGTTCCCTTGTCCAGCCCCAGGCACCTATGTCGGCATCTAAAGTAGTGCACTAATAGCAGAATAGGGTGGCTTTTAGGACGCGGACTCCGTCTCTACATAAACACTATTAATGTCATCAGAATAGTTAATTAACCCTCGGTGCCTGTTAAACCTTCTCCCCCACACGTTACCGTATCGGACCGCGCTCTAGACAACTGCATGGGAGGGAAGCTGATAGTTTAGACTGTGTCTGGTGTCTGTTGAACCTCTCCCCACCGTACCGTCCTGGACGGCGCTCTAGACAAACTGCATGGGAGGGAAGCTGATCCGTAATTCGACTGTGTCTGGTGCCTGTTGAACCTTCTCCCCCCCACCGTAACCGTACTGGACAGTGCTCTAGACAAACTGCATGGGAGGGAAGCTGATCGTTTAGACTGTGTTCTGGTGTGGTTGAACCTCTCCTCCACCGTACCCGTACTGGATCAGGGCTCTAGACAACGCATGGGAGGGAAGCTGATGCTTTAGACTGTTGTCCTGGTGTGGTTGAAACCTCTCCTCCACCGTACGTACTGGACAGGGACTCTAGCACAAACTGCATGGAGGGAAGCTGAATAGTTTGAGACTGTGGTTCTGGTGCCCGTTGAACTTCTCCCCACCGTACGTACTGGACAGGGCTCTAGCACAACGCATGGGAGGGAAGCTGATAGGTTTAGGACTGTTGTCTGGTGGCTGTGAGACCTGCTCCCGCCCACCGTACGACTGGACAGGCGCTCTAGACAAACTGCATGGGAAGGGAAGCTGATAGTTTAGACTGTGTTGGTGCCTGTTGAACCTCTCCCCACCGTACCGTACTGGACAGCGCTCTAGAACAAACTGCATGGGAGGGAAGCTGATGAGTTTAGACTGTGTTGGTGCCTTGTTGGAACCTCTCCCCCCCACCGTACTGTCTGGACAGGGCTTCTAGCACAAACCTGCATGGGAGGGAAGCTGATAGTTTAGACTGTGGTCTGGTGCCTGTTGAACTCTCCCCCACCGTACCGTACGGACAGCGCTCTAGACAACTGCATGGGAGGGAAGCTGATAGCTTTAGACTGTGGTCTGGTGTGGTTGAACCTCTGCCCTCCCACGCGTACCGTACTGGACAAGTGTCTAGACAAACTGCATGGGAGGGAAGCTGATAGTTTAGACCTGTTGGTGCTGTTGATCTCCCCCCACCGTACCGTACTTGGACAGGGGCCTCTAGACAACTGCATGGGAGGGAAGCTGAAGTTTAGACTGTGTCCTGGTGCCTGTTGAACCTCTCCTCCCACCGTAACCGTACTGGACAGGCTCTTAGACAAACTGCATGGGCGGGACAGCTGATGGTTTTAGACTGTGTCTGGTGCCTGTTGAACCTCTCCCCCCACCGTAACGTACTGGACAGCGCTCTACGACAAACTGCATGGGAGGGAAAGCTGATGGTTTAGACTGTGGTCTGGTCTGTTGAACCTCTCCCCCCACGTACCCTCGTACTGGACAGGGCCTAGGCAAAACTGCATGGGAGGGAAGCCTGATAGTTTAGACTCGTGGTCTGGTGGCATGTTGAACCTCTCCCCCCACCGTAGCCGTACTGGACATGTTTTGGGCTCCTAGACAAACTGCATTGGGAGGGAAGCTGATAGTTTAAGACTGTGTCTGGTGCCTGTTTGACATTCTCCCCACCGGTAACCGTACTGGCCGGGCTCTAGACAAACTGCATGGGAGGGAAGCTGATTAGTTTAGACTGTGTCTGGTGCCTGTTGAACCTCGTCCCCCACCGTACCCGTACTGGACAGTGGCTCTATGACACAACTGCATGGGAGGGAAGCTGCTAGTTTAGACTGTGTCTGGTGCCTGTTGAAGCCTCTCCCCCACCGTAGCCGTACTGGACAGCGCTCTAGACAAACTGCATGGGAGGGAAGCTGATAGTTTTAGCTGTGTCTGGTGCCTGTTGAACCTCTCCCCCCACCGTAAACCGTACTGGACAGGGCTCTAGACAACTGCATGGGGGAGGGCAGCTGATTTTAGTGTTAGACTGTGGTCTGGTGTGGTTTGACCTCTCCCCCACCCATACCGTACTGGACAGGGCTCCTAGACAAACTGCATGGGAGGGAAGCTGATAGTTTTAGACTGTGTCTGTGCCGTTGACCTCTCCCCCACCGTACCGTACTGGACAGGGCCTCTAGACAAACTGCATGGGAGGGACGCTGAGTAGTTTAGCTGTGTCCTGGTGCCTGTTTGAACTCTCCCCCCACCGTACCGTACTGGAAGGGCTCTAGACAACTGCATGGGAGGGAAAGGCTGATAGTTTTAGACCTTGTGTCTGGTGCCCTGTTGAACCTCTCCCCCACCGTACCGGTAACTGGAAAGCAGCGCTCTAGACAAACTGGCATGGGAGGGAAGCTGATAGTTTAGACTGTCTGGTGCCTGTTGAACCTCTCCGCCCCACGTACCGTACTGCGACGGGCTCTAGACAAACTGCATGGGAAGGGAAGCTGATAGTTTAGACTGTGTCTGGTGTCTGTTGAACCTCTCCCCCCACCGTACGCGTACTGGACAGGCGCTCTAGACAACTGCATGGGAGGGAAGCTGATAGTTTAGACTGTGTCTGGGTGCCTGTTGAACCTCTCCCCCCACCGTACAGTACTGGACAAGGGCTCTAGACAAACTGCAAATGGGAGGGAAGCTGATAGTTTAAGACTGTGTCTGGTGTCTGTTTGAACCTCTCCCACCACGTACGTACTGGAACAGCGTCTCTAGACAAACTGCATGGGAGGGAGCCTGATAGTTTGACTGTGTCTGGTGTCGTTGAACCTCTTCCCCCCACGTACCGTACTGGACAGCGCTCTAGACAACTGCATGGGAGGGAAAGCTGATAGTTTAGGCTGTGTCTGGTGCCTGTTGCACCTCTCTACAAGAGGACTCAGTTGAAGCAGCAGCTGCAGCTTTAAACAAAGGCTCGCTCTCTCTTCATCTGTGCTGATTCAGGAAGGTCTTGACAGGTGGAAATAATATGGTGGAGGAAAAGCTTTAGTCCTGTATAGCTTTCCCCTGGTCACACATGGAACCCTTGTTCACAAACTAGTTGCAACTATCGGCCGCATAGGGCTCTGGTCAAAAGTAGGGCACTATATACGGCAATAATGATGACCATTTGAAAAATGACCGTCTCTCTCTCTCTCCTCTATATCTGTTCTCTCTCTCTGCTTTCTGTTTCTCTCTTTCTGTTCTCCGTCTGTTCTGTGCATGTTGTAATTGCCCTGTCCTCTCTCTGTCTCTGTCCATGTTGTATTGCCTGTCCCTCTCTCTGTTCTGTCCATGGTTGATTGCCCTTCTCTGTCTCTGTCCATGTTTGTATTGCCTCTCTCTCTCTGTCCATGTTGTATTGCCCCTCTCTCTGTCTCCTGTCCATGTTGGTATTGCCCTGTCCTCTTCTCTGTCATGTTGTTATTGCCCTGTCCTCTCTCTCTGTCCATGTTGTATTGCCCTGTCCTCTCTCTCTGTCTGTTGTATTGCCTGTCCTCTCTCTCTGTCCAATGTTGTATTGCCCTGTCCTTGTCTGAAGGTTGCTAATCGAAGCGTTACACGGAGAGCAGATGAACGATCTGGACGACCAGCGGGCTCTGACCAGGCTGGACCAAACCACAAGCCAGCTCAACCGAGTCTGTCCATCGTAGCGCTGTTCAGGGACAGTTTAAGAGCACAGTTCAAGTGTCCTCACCTGCACAGGAAGTCACGCACCTTCGAGACCTTTATGTACCTGTTCCTGCCGTGG
>NC_036876.1:18852271-18864937 GCF_002910315.2 Salvelinus sp. IW2-2015
GTTTGCTTCCAGGCTGTATCACAACCGGCCGTTATTGGGAGTCCCATAGGACGGCGCACAATTGTCCCAGCGTCGTCCGGGTTTGGCCGGGGTAGGCCGTCCATTGTAAATAAGAATTTGTTCTCATCTGACTTGCCTAGTTAAATTTAAAATATTGGCCATATAGCACAAACCCCTGAGGTGCCTTATTGCTATTATAAACTGGTTACCAATGTAAATTTTACTTTGTTTTTGTCATACCCATGATACATGTCTGATATACCATGGCTTTCAGCCAATCAGTATTTATGTTCCAACTACCCAGTTTATRATCAACAATGAACACTACATACTGCTAGATATTTGCAAAAGCTTTACTAGTTTGGTTTCAACTATAGTTATTGCTTTACTAACAGGTTTTACTATAGCATCGTATTTTAGTCACTTCAGGGGATTCCTGTTTGCACTCGCAGATCTCTCAGATTCTGATCACATGATCTTGTCCGGCTGCCGGCTGGCCACGCCCTCCTCTGCCGAGTCTGGGATCATGCCCTGGTTAGGGTCATCGGGGTCTCTGCAGGTTCATGGCAGGGTCAAAGTTCACACGCCCAGCACCCCAGAGCTCTACTCTGCCCTCCAACTGCCCTACAGCTGCAGGTCAGGCCCAGACATGTCCTGGCTCTGTTCCAAATGGCCCCCATTCCCTATTTGGTGCTCTCTTATTGACCAGGGCCTGGTCAGAAGTAGGCCACTATATAGGRAATGGGGTGTCATTTAAGATGTAGATCTAGTTACTAAACTGTTAAATCCATCCAGTCTTTGTCCTCTTTCTTCAATAAGATTGATTTTAAACATATCTTTATTAATTATCCCCAAAGTGGAAATCATTATTAATGATTACCTCAATCACAGATCTTATATCATTACAGATGGATTTTTGTTGTGGTGTGTGTGTGTTTGTGATATATATAMATTCTGCCATTACCGCGCCCCCGTCCCTCGAACTCCGCAGRTCCAGTGAGAGTGATGCCCAGTCAGAGTGCTGGGATGTGGGGGCAGAGAGGCTCCAGGTCGCCCCCCCTGGTACTCGCCTGGACTGGTCATTTCAGTAGGWTTGCTGTTTATGTAGTTTCCATTGTATGTTTTATAATATTGTCTGTTTCAGTTGTATGTTGTTACTTTGTCGTTTCTGTTGTGTTTTATGAAATCGTTTTTCAATGTGATTAATAAAGATTGATTGTTTGACACGTTCCTTCTCTACTAATGATTACTGAATTGACGCRATGAGCCAGGAGAAATGTTACAATAACTTAATGGTGGTAGTAGTGAACAGCAAGGAAGTCGACGCAGTTTTGAATTTTAACAGAGAAAGAAGACGACCCGCTCAGTGATATTTTGTTATTAAAATAGGCTATTATCAAACAGCTCCCTATAACTAAGAATTAGAAGTCCTATCAATTTAGACCCTAGAATAGATTGTTCAACACTTATATTTTAAGGTTTCTAATATTGAGTAAAATTGATCCCAAATAGTTGATCGTCTAAAATGACCAATTTTAGCAGTGTTCAGTTTGAAACCATTTGATTGGCTGTTGTCCGCGTTGCACGGAACTGCTGCCACCTGCTCGCGCACGACACCATCTGATTGGCTGCTTCCAAAAACGGACAGAGCCCAAAGATGCATGTTTGGTCAAGCCTTCAGTCGAGTTGTCAATTAATTGGAACACATCGCACTGTCCAGAGGTTTAGACACCGCGTTCTTTATTCTGGGCAACATTCTGATGCGTTATCAGACACTAGGTCTGTTGTGCTATTAAAAAAAAAGTTGTGTTCGGTTTTATGAAACGTCTCGTTTTAAGTGTAGTTTTGTTGTCAACTTCATAGATCCTATCCGTCATTACATGGAGTCCGAAAACAGAGATTCCAACCGTGGGGTAACTACAATTGATAGCTAGCGGGACGCATAAGTTTGCGTATTGACAACTGACGCAGTAGGAGGCAAAACTTCACTTCAGCAACCGTTCCAACCGTAGACAATGAGTGACTGCGATGACTGCCGGCAATAATGCTCGGATCCACTGTGTGGAATTTGAAGAGTTTCTCTAGCCGCGCAGCCTTTGCGATAGTCCCGATAACGACACTCTCGTAGGCGACACCACCGCCTCACGGCACGAAATGGTACCCCTGGATTCAGCAAAAAATCTGTCCTTTTGCCATATAAAGACGCTCCTCTTACATCCGTACGAGCTCGCCAGGGCAGTGATTGGGTCCCGACCGCCCCTGACAGCAAATGCGTCGGCAGACCCTCCGTGGGCCAACTCCTGTTGTTCAGAGTTGAGAGAAGATCAGGCGACCCGCTTTAAGACGCTCGTTCGTAGGATAGATTCTATGTTATTATGCCCATTCGCTAGAGATGTAAACTGAGCGCAAGTTTCTCGCTAGCTTTGCTGCAAGAACACAACGGGGTAGTCTTAGAGCTCTTGTCTATTGGCGTCCCACAGGTCTCAAGAACCTAGCAGCCCGGATGGGGACGTGTGGCGCCGTACCTGTCTCGGCAAGATAACATCATTATCTGTCATTCGCTCCTTGCTCCTGCGAGGGCGCACGCTGCAGAAGCGCCCAGCATTAAACACAAGAAGAGCTTCTTGTCCCCTGGTGAAACACACCTATTCAACTCCGGTCATATCGATCCCAAGTGACTAGAAAGTCGATAGCCTTGGTCCAGGCCCCGCTTGTTTTAACACTGCGCTACCTCTCTAGGACGCATACTAAACATTTAGTCAACTTGTCTGCTTGCGAGATATGTGGTGGGACCTAGAGCTACAGAATTGAGAGCGCTGAAGATACTGCTGTTCGTGTATGGCGACTTCCTTTTAGCGTCTCTAACACACTTGCGCGGAGTGCGGGAAAAGAATGTAATGGGATAAGATATTATCGAATAGTAGCGAATTTAAGATATAAAGAAGTCGTATTGGAACAGGTACTGACTAGTTATTGCGACCTTGTGTAAAATGGTATGTTAGTCTGAAAATCGCTTGTGATTTATTTTATTTTTCCTTGTTACTTTTTTCTCTGAATTGTGTGTTCTCTATTTACTAATACGGCGGCGCTTTTATTTACTATGTAATTATAACGTGTGGGTTGTGATTTGCTGCGTCATTGTTCTTACAATCATTTGTCGTTTTCCTTAAATGTAATGCTCCTTCTGAGCTTACTAATACGTTCTTTACATTGTTGGTGTTGTGTTCTGTGTAAAACTACCAGCTAAGATGTGTCGACTAATAAACCCCCTTATTCCGCAACAAACTTCCCACCACTAGATGAGTTAACGCTTTTATTCACATGTTTGTCGTCCCCTAGCTACTTGAAAATTAGACTTATGGGAGGAAAAACGGAAGTGTTTGTTGTTTTTGAAGACTTGTTTTTTTCACTGACTTTAAAACGACAATCTCTAATACACGTACACGCATAGTCTACAGCGCCTAAAATAACATGTATTAAGAACTTATTACCCCATGACAAGACAAACTGCGCTAGTTTAGAGACGTGGGTGTGCAGAGGCTACTTTGTAAATGTCCTGCATTTACCTGGCTAGCTACTATTTTAAACGTGTATAAATACTTGTATTTTAATTACTTCAATAATCTAGAAGTTGTTTATTTTTTTATTTTTTAATATTTGATTGTTCACACTCTGCATCTCTTACATTGGGCTTAACAGGACTTTTAATGTTAAAGTCTAATCTCACTTTAAAAGAACACTTAATCGTTAAAATTATATGTTTAGTTTTGCTCATTATGCATGTCTTCTATAATAATAAACAATAAAAATCTGCACTGGCTACTCCTGTGTTGTCTAATTATCAGCGAGTTTTATGTCCCTAAAAGGTGTCTTGCACATCATGCTTTGTGTCCCAAATGGCATGTATTTCCTAAATTAGTGCCCTACTTTGATCAGGGGCCATAGGGCTGTGTGTGATGAAAAGTTAGCTGCATATATAGTGTCTGTGGTCAAGGTAGGTGCAACTATATAGGGCTGTGCGTCTATAAAGTAGTGCACTATATAGGGTTTGTGGTCTAAAGTAGTGCAGCTATAGTAGGGTCTGTCTAAAGAGTGCCACGATAAGGCTGTGGTCCCTAATAGTAGGCCACTATATAGGGCTGTGGTCTAAATAGTGCACTAAGAAGGGCATTGCTACAGGTAACTTTAGATCTTAGTGTGAAGGGATCTTATAGCTTGGGAATCTTTTTAGACTGACGTTAGTTATTCCCCACGCAATGGAAACATCTGAGCTATCTCTGTTGCAGATGCCTGGTAAATTTAAATAAAGAGAAAACTCATAAACCTGCCACTGCTCTTCATTAAGCTTAAGCATCGGGCCTCGAGATCTTGCTCAGAGCTGTAGTGTCTAATTTGCACCCTATTGTAGACATTTGCTCCGCCCACATCCGTTCAATGCAATCGAATGGGGTTGGATGTTACCAGGGAACCACAAGCGTATGTTTACCACATATAAAATGGCATTCATAATCATTTCTTTAACGGTGTATATAGAAGTATTCAAAAGACTGTAAAACCACAACGATACATGACCCATCAAAGTAATTTTATAAATCATGCGCGTACTTGTGCAAAAAAAGCGTCAGAGTAATATGAAGTGGAGACACAAACCATTTCACATTACAGCATTAACATGCACGGACATTTCATTATTTAATTAGACCTTTAGGCAAATAATTTGGAGGGTGAAAATCCAAAACAACTCTTTTACAAGAGTATTATTTAATATCAACCTCACCCTTCTGATATCGTTGACTTTCTCTCATGCCCGATCAAAATCTGAAGGTAACGGGAAGAAGAGTCCGTCAGACTGTATGGCATTTAACTGCTATGAACACTGACCCTCAATCATCCAAATTGCGAAACTATGAGAATGTACACTAAACGTTGGTCATTACCTCGATATGGATTGAGAAATCAAAGGAAACCTTTTACAACCTGTATAGAAAAACCGACCATAAATACTTCTAATACAGCGAACAGCTTCCACCGACCGTTTAAAAAGAGGACTTTCCAAGAACTCGTTTTCAGTCGCCGATATATGCCACTCCACTCCGGACAATCTAGAAAAAGAAGCGTGCGCTATAGGGCTCTAAGAAGCCGCTACTCTCCGCAATGTGTGGATGGACTGATTTGGCGATGGTAAAAACGAGATGGAGTTCCACAAAATTGACCCACTAGCTTAAAGAACACTGTAATAGTTCCCAACCCATTATACTTTGAACTCGCGCCAAAGTGGCTGAGAATGCTGTCAACACATCACATTGACATGTTTTAATCATCGGAACCCAGCTCTGCCAAGCTGAATTTAAGGACCCCACCACATATATGTATATGGGAGAGTTCGCCAATTTGACGGGCAACAAATTTGGGTCCATGCCAAACACCAGTACCACAAAATAAAGTGAGCCAGGCGCTTTGACGCCCTCTCCGAAGTAGCTATAAATGCAGAGCTGCTGCAACTGTACTACATGCACAGACCTAGTGTTTAGAGCGTTGGCTAGTAACCGAGAGTTGCAAGTTCGAATCCCCGAGCTGACAAGGTATAAATCTGTCATTCTACTCCTGAACAAGGCCCACTGTTCCTAGGCCTCATTGTAAATTAGAATTTGTCTTGAACTGAACATGCTATTTAAATAATAAAATCCCTGTGCGTTTATTTGTGTAAATTGGGACAGGTTAAGGCCGCTACTCAAATTACTTGATGCTTTTTCTTGCACTGTACACCGACATTCTATGAAAAACTACTGATAGCGTCGATGTCCTCGTTGTGGTTTTTTGACAGTCATTTTTAAGTACCTTTTATCTACACATTTCATTAGAATACATAATATTGGACATTTGAAATGTAATTTATTTCTTGAACGTTGTGTAATGTTTACTGGTTCATTTTTTATTTCACTTAGAACATTGGAACTTGAGAGAGAGAGAGGTATGGAGAGGGTTAGCGAGAGTTTAGGGACCTTCACCCTTCTCCTCCTCTCCTGTGCTTAACTAAGGTTAGGACCTCATCCCCTGTTCTCCTCTCTCCGTGGTGTTAACTAGGTTAGGACCGTCATCCCTGTTCTCCTCCTCTCCTGGTGTTAACTAAGGAGGAGAGAATCCTAATCTATGTGTCCATTTACGCAACAGCCATCTAGCCCAATCAGTAGCTCAGTAGATCTGTGGGGCGGATCATGGCTGACTTCTAAAGTTCATTAGGGTCCAAAGGTCATCACTAGGATGAAAAGTGGGAAAAGTAGAAGGATGATGGAGAGGGAAGGAAAAGAAGGAAACGACTCACTATTAGAGGAAGTTCTCTGACAGGCCACAGACCATTCTGTAGCGTCCTTCATGCCCTCCTCTTCTCCTCTTCCCTCCTCCACTAGTTTAAGGTGAAAGAGAGACAGAAGATGGCATCATCCCTATATAAGACGCACTACCTTTTCACCAGGCCCCATTGCATTATATGGACGAATACGGGTTATCGTAGCTTCAAAACAACGAAATAACAAAGGCTTCTAAAAATAGGTGACTGGTTCTACGGAAGATGGATAAATAACTACCATAATGCTTCCTTTGACAGCAAAAATTAGATTAATATAGCAGTGGTTAACATCGTGGCGCGAGGCCGCAATATGGGCGGATAAAAATACAAAATCCTTCCCAAAAAGAAAACAGTTGAGGGTTACTTGGACCTCTTCAGTAAGACCCATCTTGTATTTGTTGACTTTTACCCCTTGTTTCTGCCCCATTTCCGGTTGATATCCAATTGGGTAGTTACAGTCTTACCCCATCGCTGCAACTCCATAGCGGCTCCAGTAGAGGCGAGGTTCGAGCCCATGCGTTTCCTCCGAAACAATACCCGCAATCCTCTCCTCACCCCCATTCCCTCCACCCATCCTCGCAAACTCCGCAACGTACTACCCAAATACCAATTATTTACCTGGAATGATTCGATACTCAGGAGGAAAATGGTAACAACAAGGAATCGAACATGCTTTGAATTGAACAAGAGAAAAGATTGAACCAGCATTAATTAAGCGAACCCGTCATATCAGATGTGATATTTATTAAAATAGGCTATTATAAAACATCTTATAACTAAGTTTATAATCTAAAGTCCTATCAATTTAACCCTAGAAATAGATTAAACAATTATCTTTGAAAGAATTTGATATTTGAAGTAATTTATATGTTGTGAAGGAGATAAAATTTGGTATCCCAAATAGTGATTTCTTAAAATGACCAATTTTAGCCTCATCGGCTGTCTCGCGTTTGAAACCATTTGATTGGCTGTTGTCACTTTGGCACGGCCCCCGCCACAAGGTCTTTACACCACCATTTGTATTTGCAATCTGTTGGCTGCTTTAGTCCAAAACACGGACAGTCAAAAACCTGCGTGTTGTCCTCAACTTCCTTCAGTTTAGTTCTCAATTCATTGAACGCATGGCATCAGTTCTACCACACAACGTCGTCTTTAGTTATCAACTCCAAAACCAACACACACTCATACGGAAAATGGGATCGTCCGGAAAAATAAGACTCCAACTTGTGGCCGGGACGGGTTTACATGTTGAAGCTAAGCGGACCGCAGGGCGGGAAGAACAAGAAGATCTGAAGTTAGGAACCTTCACATCAGAACCGTCAACCTGTTATACAACGGTCCATTCCACTCCAGTATTATTATGGCTGCGAGCCTCGACCATGGGTGGAATTTGAACAGTTCCCGGCTCGTCGAGCCTTTTTCTATTATTAGAGCACATTCTGTTGCTTGTTCATTCCCGATAGCACGTGACGATAACCACCCCCCTACGGCACGAAAAGAATCCCTGGGTTCCAAAAATTGTCCCCCTTGCGTAAAAGACCGCTCCTTTCTATGGCCCGAGCACCCGAGGTCACCGAGCCCCCTACAGCAGCGTCCCAACCCCTCCGTGCAGGCCACCCGGCCAAGAGGTATCGAGAGAAAGCAGGGGTAAAGCAAGGCGACCCGCTCCAAACGCCGGAGGAGGTTTGCCATCGCCTAGCGCCAAGATCTGCAGCTTCTGCAAAAAAACACAACGGGAGTCCTTCAGGAGTCTCGTGTTTGAGTCCCACAGTCTCAAGAACCATAGGGACACGTGATCATGCTGTGTGCCGTACCTCCGGCAGGTATATCGTGCCCTTCTTGCACTGGACGGTTGCCACCGGCACTCAGTATCAAAAGAGCCCACCACCAAGCGCTTCTCGTCCCCGTGGTGGAAACCACCTACAGCCGATTGTCGGTCTTAATGCTTCAAGTGCATAGAAGCGCTAGCTTCCGTTGGTTCAGGCCGACTACACCCCGTTACTAGCGCTAACCTCTAGACCTACTAACATAGTCAACTTGTTGTGCGAGATGAGGTGGGACCAGAGCGTAGTTACAGAGAATCCAGAGCAAGCTAGAGAAGCGCTGAAGAGATTCCAATGTATTCGTCCTGGTTCACATCTAAAACCGATTGTTTTTGCATGTTTTCAGCTCATCATTCATGCTTGTACACAAGATATTTCCATACAAAACTTCACCCTTGCCTTTGCCTCATACAAGATTCTTGACAGGAGCTTTCAGAATTACTTTTATGCATTACAGCACCTTTGACAGCAGACATAAGGGAAGCGGAGAAGTGAGGATGAATGAAAAAGCGCAACATGAAATGGCAGTTTCGCTAAGGTTGGGGAAGTGTGAACTCAAGCAATTGACCCCCACCTAGAAAAAAAGGTATAAGAACAAGTTGGTTAGGTGAGCAGACTAATGAGAGTGTGGGTAGGAGGGAACCTCAATGACAGAAACGCACTGACTCGATGCACTTATTCTAGCCACACAGACACAGTTCTCCTTTTCTCTGGATCGTACTACAGGATAACGGCAATGGGCACTGTTATAGCCGAAGATGAGAAAAAAGTGGTGTGTGGAAACACATCTATATCTTCATATATTGAATGTGAATGAGGGCATGTACTTAAGATGTATCCTATTGGCCTTTCCAACTTGTGATTTCATTGTGTGCGCCTGCGTGCATGGGAGAAGGAAATGGTCCATTGGCAGTGATAGCCCAATCTGCCCCTTGACTTTGGCGCCTTCACACTTTAAAACAGTGTGGTAATAAACAAATAAATAAGTAGCATACTTGTAGACTATCAGGAGCGCAATGTGAATGATCTAAAGCCCTCAGTCTTTATATACCAGCAAACATGCATAAATGGACGGCAAACCACACAGGGGAAGTCTCCAGAACAAAAACCACAAATCCAGAGCATATATTAATAGAATCACTTGAAGTGTATAAGGTATGACTCATTATTTAGATAGTTTTTTTTGAAATAGTATGGTAACTACCATTCAAACGTTTGGGGTCACTTAAACATTTCCTTGTTTTTGAAAGAAAAAGCAAATTATTTGTCCATTTAAAATAACGATAAAAATTGATCAGAAATACATGTAACATTGTTAAATATGTAAATGACTATGTACTGGCGAAATGCAGGATTTTTGGGAATATCTTACAATGGGATACAGAGGCCCAATTATCAGCAACCATCACTCCTGTGTCTCCAATTGCACGTGTGTTAGCTAATCCAAGTTCATCATTTTAAAAAGGCATAATTGATCATTCAGAAAATCATTTGCAATTATTGTTAGCACAAGCTGAAACTGTTGTGGCTCATTAAAGAAGCAATAACAACTGGACCTTTTTAGCACTAGTTGAGTATCCTGAAGCATCAGCATATTGTGGGTCGATGTACAGGCTTCAAAAATGGCCAGAAACAAATACTTTTCTTCTGAAAACTCGTCAGCGCTATTCTTGTTCTATGAGAAATGAAGGCTATTCCATGCAAAGAAATTGCCAAGAAACTGAAGATCTGACAACGACTGCATGTACTACTCCCTTCAAAGAACAGTTACAAACTGGCTCTTAACCAGAATAGAAACGACCCGGTTGGAGACCCCAGTGCACACACCTGAGCAAGAGGACACGTACATTAGAGTGTCTAGTTTGAGAAATACAGACACCCTCACAAGTCCTCAACGGGCAGCTTCATAAATAGTACCCGCACCCCCAAGTCTCCAACGTAACAGTTGAAAGAGGCGACTCCGGGATGCTGTGCTTCTAGGCAGAGTTGGCCAAAGAAAAAGACATATCTCAGAGTGCCAAATAAAAATAAAAGATTTAAGATGGGCAAAAAGAACACAAGACACCTGGACAGAGGAAATTGTAAAAAAAAGTGTTATGGACAGACAAATCTAAGTTTGAGCGTTGTTCGAATGACAAAGAAGGAACATTCGTGAAGATGCTGAAATTTTTTTAAAGATGCTGGAGGACGCGCTTGACACCACCTGTTAAGCATGGGGAGGGCATGTGAATGGTCTGGGGTGCTTTTTGTGGCGTAAAGTGGAGATTTGTACATGGTAAAAGGGATATGAAGAAAGATGGCTGATCACTCCATTTTGCAACGCCATCCATACCCTGGTAGACGGTGCTTTAATTGAGCCATTCCTCCTACAACAGGACAATTGTCCCAACTTAGCACAGCTCCAAACTATGCAATAACTATTTAGGCGAAGAATTAGTCAGCTTGGTATTCTGTCTTATAATGGAGTGGCAGCAGTCACTGGATCTCAACACCTATTGAGCTGTTGTGGGAGCAGCTGACCGTATGGACGCTAAGAAGTTGTCCATCCAAGCCATCCATCTTGTGGGAGTGCTTCAGAAGCCATGGGGTGAAATCTACTTATCTCTTATCTCAACAATCTGGACAACTAGAATGCCAAAGGTCTGCAAAGGCTGTAATTGCTGCAAATGGAGGATTCTTTGACCGGAAGCAAAAGTTTGAAGACACAATCTTATTATTTTCAATTCAAAAACATGTTTTATAACCTTATCAACGTCTTAACTATAGTGCCGATTCATTTTACAACTCATTCATGTTATTTTTCATGGAAAACAAGGACATTTCTACATACCCCAAACTTCTTTTGAACGGTAGTGCCTTACTATATCAATGATTCTAAAGAATATACGCTTTCCTACCATTGAACATTATTTTAAATTGAATTGTTAATCAATATAAACATGGACCAAGAGTTTTGTTCTAGATTGGTGGTCAAGTGAGGAATCTTATAAAAAAACATTTATTGTCTATTTACAAAATCAAAAGCAGTACCCCTATCTTTTGAGTTTATGCATACGTTTAAATACATAATGATCCATTTTAATCTGTGCCACCCTGGGTAACCAGCCCAAATTCCTCAGATGCATTTTCTTCATACATTCACATTATTTTAAGTTATGCATAATTTCCACTATATTCTTTGGCAAGATACAGAAACTGAACTGAGATAAAAATGCAGCCAATGTGTGTTTGGAACAGTTTAATATCTAAAGTAAGTCATGTGGAGATTTTGAGGATTTCAGGAGAAATAGTTTCCAAATGTGTAGTTAGTGAGGATCACGACAGACAAGTTCATCAAGTCAAATGACATGGAAATGCCCATTCTCAATGACACATACCAGGGTTGGTGTCGATTCAGAATAATTGCCATTTAATTAAATTCCACTCAGGGAAATGAAATTCGAATTTGAAATTGCACACTCGCAGGAAGTAGCTATTGAATTTCAAAGCAATTCAAAGTTAATTCAACTGCGATGAAACATTGAAGTCTAAATTTCTTTTGACAAATATTTACCAAAAAGCATCGGCCACTTATTACAGCAAAGATTACAGATAACATTTTTCAAATAAGCTTGATTACAACAGAAAAGTTCTCAAACGTATTATTGTTGTATTTTTGGAAAAATGTTAACACTGTTGTTGTTTCACTGACATTCTGGAGTATTTTGCAACTAATGCATTCTGGACAAAATGATTTTTTCCCCGGTATTTACATGTAAAAATAATGATGAATTACTATAGACAAACCTACAAAATAGTAAAAAAGTTAAACAATTTAAATGTTTTTAATCATATGTCAGGTTGTGGTCTATAGTAATTCATAATTAATTTATATGTATAAATATCAGAAAAAAATACTTTTCCAAATGCATTAGTAAATACATCCCAGAATGTCAGTGAACATAAAAAGTATATGTTAAACATCTCTTGACAAAAATACTTAAAATTAATACTTTTGAGAAACATGAGTGTAAAATCAAGCTTATTTGAAAAGTATTGTAACCATGTTCAAAATAAATATATTGTATAGGATGTGTAACAATAGATTATTCCATTTTCAATTTTATAGAATTAAATTCTATTTCATTTATTTCAAAGTCAATTCACATTCAGCTTCCTTGTGGGTTGTGCTCCAATACAATTTACAATTTAATGGACACTGTGCCGTCCATATGGATAAAACTCCCAGCAGAAAACACACGTGCTGACAGCTCGTGGATTTAATCCCTTGCCGCACCCCAGCATTACGTTATCTCTTCCTTGCCTGTTCTCTTCCCCATCTAATTCTTCACCAGTGTAAATCAAAGCTTAATAAATTACTTAGAAAAGAGGAGGATCACAATTTCATTAAAATATATATATATATAAAATTAATTGATCCTAACCCATACACATACTAGTACATACAGTATTATTGCTGTGGTTTTTGTTGATTGTCCATGTTCCTAGAAGTTTTAC
>NC_036876.1:18868354-18880744 GCF_002910315.2 Salvelinus sp. IW2-2015
GGAGGGTTTGGCCGGCCGGGATGTCCTTGTCCCATAACGCTCTAGAGACCCTGTGGCAGGTCGGGCGCGTGCACACGGACATCAGGTGTACGGTGTTTCTTCCGACACATTGGTGTGGCTGGCTTCCGGGGTAAGCGAGCAGTGTGTCAAGAAGCAGTGCAGCTTGGCAGGGTCGTGTTTCGGAGGACCACTGCCTTATTTTGGCATGAATACGTGTCACATATCAATTTGCTAACAATGTAAAAAAAAATTTAAGAGTTAATAAAGCCGCATACAAACATGGTCTCTTTTTTATTTTCTTGAGTAAGGCAGCTCCAAAATGCCGGTGTTTCAGCCTAGCTCAGTTCTTTCTGTGGTGGTGGGGCAAGCCAGCAGAAGATACGGAGCGTTGCGCCGTGATTGGCTCAGTCACTCATGGAGACATACATCACCGCCAAGTCTAAGAGGAGAAAATTCTAGCCCCTGGGTGCTGCCATGAGTTACATTAGAAGTGCCTATCCAAGAAGGCTCACAAGGTCATTGGCCAGAGATAAAATGACGACAACTCACGTTATATGTACAGTAGCTTTGGTTGGACTGATGATGTCAACATCATACTTTCAAAATTATAGCTAGCAGTCATCATTGTGAATCAAGTCAACAATCTACTTGAAAATCCTTGTCATATGAAGAGAAATAATGAAGAGAAATTATAAGATAAACGTATCGGTGCTCATCGGCCATTGGACATAAACATTACACGAGTTGGAATCGCAAATTCAACAATGAGTCGTTTGGAAGGAACAGTGACAGTGCCTAACGTTAACTGCAAGCATTGCAAAGCAATCACTAGCCTGCTATTCAGTGGAGTGGCTATGTGGTCCCAAATCTGGGATTAAGGGGCTCTTTTACAGGTGTAAAATGATAAACATTCAACATTGGCCATGCTGTCAATGAAGCATGATTTGTGCCGCGCTCAAAACAACTGTTAACTCGGAACTGCGAAAACTTGACTTCAGTGAGTTCAAGACAACTGGGAAGTCGAGAATAAACCAGCTCCGACTGGGGAAATAGCCACCTTCCTGTTCAAGTGAGCACAGCACAACAAGGTGAGTCCAAAAATGGATATGTATATGCCAGGGAGATATGTATACTGTAGCTAAGAAAGTAATACTAAGTGTATGTTGTGTAGTAAGATGTTAGAAGTCCATGAGCCTCACCCTAATAATTTGGTCTATTTGCTCTCTTAATTTGGCCTACTGTTCTGACTTGGTGATACACATGTAGCCTATAACCTGTTTTAGAGAAATGTAATCATCCAATATAGTAAGAGCTTTCCATGTCTGCTTATATTCCCCCTTTATTTATCCTACGGTTCTGACTTGGTGTACAGGGAGAACACTGTAAGAACAGCCCATGTTCTGAATTCTGTCGCTGTACATTTCAAAAGTACTAAACAAATAGTTATATTGCCTACGTCCGTCCTAGCTCGGCTTGCCCTTATCCACTTGTCGTCCCCTTATGCCATAGTTTGTACATCTCAAATGTCATTAGAAACCACATTTGTTTAAGCAAGTTAGCCATATCAGTGATGTATTTTTAAAAGGCAGTAAATGAGGCTGAATGAACTGCTTTGCTGCCAGACAAGGCTCCGATGATAGCCAGGTGTAGCAGTAGTAGGATGTTTGGACTGCTGTTGGGACAGCTTTATGTAGGTCGTTTGTGGGCACCGTTTGAGTGCAATTTATGTATTATTTAGTGGCTTTGCTGGCATGCATCCACTTTTTTTTGGGCCCACCAAGATTTCATGCTAAAATTGCCACTGCAGAGGACACATGGCTCTCGACCTTCGCCTCTCCCGAGTCCGTACGAGAGTTGCAGCGATGGGACAAAACTGTAACTACCAATTGGAAATATATATATATATACTGTCACGTTCCTGACTGTTTTCTGTTGTTTTGTATGTGTGTGATGGTCAGGGCAAGAGTTTTGGGTGGCATTCTATGTTGTGTGTTCTATGTTGGTTTAGGGTTGCCTGGTATGGCTCTTAATTAGAGCAGGTGTTTTGCGTTCCTCTAATTAGAGTCATATTTAGGTAGGTTGTTTCACTGTGTTCGTTGTGGGTGGTTGTTACTGTCTCTGTGTTTTGTTCTGCACCAGATAGGTCTGTATCGGTTTTGCACGTTTGTTATTTGTAAGTTGTTTGTGTGTTCACTGTTCTTATAATTACATGTTGAGCACTGGCTACGCTGCATTTTGGTCCTTCCTTCACCCCAGGAAGAAGCCTTTACATATACGTATGTGTGTGTGTACACATACTGGGTGTGTGTGTATGCATGTGATCCATCCTCAGTTTTCTCCTATCACAGCCATTAACATCTGTAATTGTTTTAAAGTCACCATTGGCCTCATGTTGATATCCCTGATCGGTTTCCTTCCTCTCTGGAAACTGAGTTGGAAGGATGCCTGTAACTTTGTAGTGACTGGGTGGCTTGATACACGATCCAATGTGTAATTAATTAATAACTACACCATGCTCAAAGGCATATTCAATGTCTGCTTTTTTTAAACTCATCTACCAATAAGTGCTCTTCTTTGAGGCATTGCAAAACCTCCCTGTTTTTTTGGTTGAATCTGTGTTTGAAATTCACTGTTCGACTGAGGGACCTTACATATAATTGTATATGTGGGTACAGAGGTGAGGTAGAGTCATTCAACAATTATGGTTAACACTATTATTGCACAATGAGTGATTCTATTACTTCTGAACTTATTTAGGTTTGCCATAACAAAGGGGTTGAATACTTATTGACTTTTCAGATTTGAATACATTTGGACATTTTCAAAAAACATAATTCACTTAATCATTATTGGGTATTGTGTGTAGGTGAGTAACAAAAACAATCTCAATTTAATCCATTTCAAATTCAGGTTGTAACACAGCAAATTGTGGAAAAAGTATTAAATACTTTCTGAAGGCACTGTAAATATTTTGTCTTGTCCATTTGCCCTCTGAATAGCACCCATACACGAAACCATGTCTCAATTGTCTCAAGGCTTGAACATCTTTCTTTAACCTTTCATCTAAACTGATGAAGTGGATTTAACATGGGACATCAATAAAGGATCATAGCTTTCACCTGGATGTCTATGTAATGGAAAAGGGCAGGTAACTGATCTCAACAGTATTGATAAACGTTGCACTTCAACGTAAATCTCGGCTCTGTTATAAGTACACTCAAGAAAACATATTTTATTTATCACAGTGATTAAGGAGCAGCATTAAAACAGAGTAGTATGCCCCACCAACATTAGAGAATGTACAGAAAAACCTAAAATAGCTTAATTAAGTAAATCAATGATGATAAATAGTCTGATTAACTGATAATTGACACAGACAGGATGGCGTAGCAGGAAGATCGGAAAGCTATGAACCTAGAGGAGTTCAAATCCCAATTGAAGACATGTTAAATAACAATTACTAGATAAATTAACATGCACAATGTAAGCATGTGCATCAAATATATTAGTTGAAAACATTGTATGTTAACAGCACTGTGTGTGTAACTAGTTCCACAGGCATTTCTTGGTAAGATATAAAAATGTAAAAAAATTCTAGTTGAATGAACATAGAAGACAAATTGAGCAAACACATCATTTTAAGATGATGACAGAATTTTTGCCTACCTTTTCTCATGTTGGAGCTAGGTTTGGTCCAACTAAACATTTTAAGTTCAGGTAACACTTTGACCGAAAAGTTGAGTAAACCAATTACTTAAAAATAACTAGATGAAACAACTAGATGTGTTTTTTTTGTGGGAACTTCCAGTGGGAACTTCCATGTCACCCATGGGCAAACCTTATTCAATCAAACGAATTAGAGAATAAAACAAAATTCAGTGAACTTTTACATCATATTATGTCTGGCAAGCATTTATCATATAGATGGAAATAATTGTTATGAAAATGGTATCCAAGTGTAATTATTGTGGTTTTAGTGAATCCCAATTTCACTATTGGATAAGAACAAAGTAATATGACTGTTACTATGTAATATGTAAAACCTTCCCCCAGCACTGTGAGGTTAATCTTATCTTTCAAAATGTGAAACTAACAGATATTAAAATAAATGAGTAATTCAATAGAAGAGTGGTCATAGTACTGATGACATCAGCGTACCCAACAGTGATGTCAAAGATGTTGGAGCCCACAGAGCTGGACACAGCCATGTCCCCCAGCCCCTTCCTTGCAACAATGACACTGGTGATTAGGTCAGGAATGGAGGTACCAGCTGCTAATATAGTCAAGCCCATGATCTCTTCTGTAATCCCAATGGTCTCTCCAACCTGTAGATAGAAAAGAGAAATAAATTGGGTAAATAAAACAAAATATTTGTTTTCTTCGCTGAGGGGTTGAGTAGAGGAATGAAACAGTGAGCTATACTTTGGACGTTTTTTTATTTTTTTATTTTCCATTCTGTTAACATGCATGATGAGGAGAAAATCCCAGTATTCGGGGACAGGAGATATTTTGGCACTCTGACTATTTGGTGCTGTCTAGCTTTGAATGACATCCAGTGTCACGTTCTTCGTCGGGCGAAAGAGAGGAGGACCAAAGCGCAGCGTGGTATGTGTTCATCATGAATTTAATAAACAGAGAACACTGAACAAACTGTACAAAACAATAAACGACAAACGAACGTGAAGCTATATAAGAAATGTGCTGACACAAGCAACTAACATAGACACACAAACATAGATAACCCACCCAACTCACGCCCTGACCATACTAAAACAAAGAAATAACAAAAGAACTAAGGTCAGAATGTGACATCCAGGTCTTAGCCTGAATACATTTCACAGAAGGCTGCTAATAACAATCCCACAGCATTCTAACCCTCCGAATATCCCGCTACTTTTATAATTACCCACTTGCTTGAAAATACGCTTGTGTTTTGTTCTGTGTGAGGAGGTGGTTTAGTGTCTTCACAAAAGGTAACATGATTTCACAAATGTAATAATACTGTAATAATACTGAACCATCCTGCATTTTTCAGCAGCTATGGTGTATGAATAACTAGGGCTGTTATGGTGACCTTATTACCGCCACAACGGCGGTCACGAGTCATGACGGCAGTCAAATTCCACGTGACCGTTTAGTCACGGTAATTATGCTGCTTCAAGCTCTGATGCTTATTAGCAGCAATTAGCAAATGTCCAGGTTGTCCATGTCTCCTTTGTTGTGGTTGTAGTCCAGGATGACGGCTGGCTTCCTGTCCTCACCATCACTGATTGTGCAGTGTGCTCAGGAGGACTACATTTTTGTTCCTCTTTGGGAGGTTAGAAACTAGAGTGGTGGTGGGGGTGAAGGCAAACTTTGATGAGAAGACCTCTCTCCCCCTTGTTGCAAGGACTGCAAGAGGGAGCTCAGGATGGTTCTTACCTACTGTGCCAACCATGGTGATCTTCCTCTTCAGGAGCTGCTGGCTGAGTTCAATCAGTAGCACAGATAATCTCAATTTCTCATTTTGTGTGTGTGTGTGTGTGTGTGTGTGTGTGTGAGTGAGTGTGAGTGCGTGCGTGCGTGTGTGTGGGTGAGTGTGTCTTTGTGGTTTTTGTGGTGTGTAAATGATTTTATAACTGCCGGGTCAAAAATGACCCTAAGACCATCTTGGTACCCTGGTGGTGTACAGCTTTCATGGAAATATGAACAAAGGCGATGTTTCACTTTTTCTAATGTTGGTGTCATTCTAGGAAAAGTCTTCAAATTTCATGTTGAAAAAATATAATTTAAGCGTGTTCTCTTGCTTAAACATAGTGGTGGGTCAGTATTTTTACCCGTAAGAGAAATATACACTAAGAATATGAAATAATCCAAACAGTACCGTTGAACGAAGTGTCACAGCAAAAAAAACACTCCCCCCTATATCAACACTCCCTCTAAGTGTGCTGCGAGTGAGTCAGTGTTGAGGGAGAGAACACATCTTAACCAAAAACAAAGCTAGATTCAGAGAAGAGGTCAATAACCCTCGTTCCCTCCATTGGATATGGTCGAATCTAGAAATTTGAACAGTGCAGTAGAGTTGGACAAATCTCAAATCTCTTGACCTGATGTATCAGTCGAGAGAAGTGGATACCGCATTTCGGGACCATGCCCCTGATCACTCAAGTTGTACCAAACTGCAGTGTGGCCACCTAAGAGTGTTTTTCCATATGGAGACAACAACGCAGGAAATCACTTTAATCAATAAACTCTACTAATCTACTCACACTTATATATGAACAGATGCGATTCTTGATATAGCATCTTAATCATCTGCAACACATCTCAGGGCCGACAGATGCCACACCACGTCGATTAATATTGAATCCAAAGCCAAACCAGAGATCTCACTCATTTGAAAAGCTTGATTAGGTCGTTATTATTGTCATGACATATAGACACATATAACTTGACAACTTTCTTGTGAAGCATTTTCATGTCCGAGCGAGGACGGGGACAATCTCTACCATAGAGAAAGCAGCGAGATATACAGACAAATTAATTCATCGAGGATGGGGTACCTTGACTTCGTATTGGCGTAGAAGGTAACTTTGGCAGAAGAGGTACATCCCTTTCACTGTGGGTCCTCAAGTATCTGAAAAGCATGTTACGACACCGCTGTTAAATACATTGTAGTTGTTTTTGTCGTAAATGGTTCATATTCCTATATCCAAAATCCTGAGTTTACATTGGCGCCTTAACGTTCAGAAGTTCCAAAACATCTTTTGATTTTGCAGGAGAGCCACATCAATTTACACGGGAATACTCATAATAAACATTGCTAAAGATACAACTGTTATGCATGGAATTTTAGATGCACTCTCTTTAAAACTTCTTAAGACTAGTGGCAGTATTTTCATTTGGGCTAAAAAAACGTACCCATTTGAAACTGCCTATTTCTCAGCCCCGAAAAAGAATATGCATATAATTGTCAATTAGGATAGAAAACACTTCTAGAAGTTGCAAAGACGCTCAAGATGTCGTGAGTTAAACACAAACAAATATTGCGGGCACAAACCAGGAGGAAAAAGTTCATCAGGAAAGGACCTCTTTTAAACCCTCTGTTCTTATGCATGCCTACGCGATTTAAAGGATATCAACCATATCCTTTTTCTCCTATGGCTTCCCTAAGGTTCAGTTCATTAGACGAGTTCAGGCTTTCATTGAAAATGATGGAAATAGATCAACATGCGTAAGTGGATAGGTGGGGGCTCTCAGAGTGAGTTGTGCGCAACAGAGAAAGGCGGCCATTGTTTCTCCGATTGAAAAAACAACACTCCCGGTTAATATATTATCAAATATATATTTGAAAAACATCCTGAGGATTGATTAGAAAAAACGTTTGACATGTTTCTGTGGACATTATGGATATTATTTGGCATTTTCGGATGCGTTTTCGTGACCGCTCTTTCCGGTGGATTTCGGAGCATAACGCACCAAACAAATGGAGGTATTTGGATATAAAAGTAATATTTATCGAACAAAAATAACATTTGTTGTGTAACTGGGAGTCTCGTGAGTGCAACCACCCGAAGATTATCAAAGGTAAGCGATTAATTTCATTGCTTTTCTTACTTTCGTGACCAAGCTAACCGAGCTAATATAAGGCTAAGCTAATGTAGCATAGAAAGCTACACTCACAAAAGCTTGGATTTCTTTCGCTGTAAAATATATTTTCAAAATATGACACGATAGGTGGATTAACAACAAGCTAAACTGTGTTTTGGTATATTTCACTTGTGATTGCATGATTATAAAAAAAAATTGTAATATTATTTGACTGTGGCGCTATGCTATTCAGCGTTGCAGAATACAATTATCCCGGATCCGGGATGGGTGGTTGAGAAAGGTTAATGCAACCGCTGTGTCAGATTTCAAAAAAGCTTTACGGAAAAAGCAAACCATGCAATAATCTGAGTCGGCACTCAGAGCCCAATCAAGACACAAATATATCCGCCATATTTTGCAGCCAAAAGATGTCAAAAATAACATTATAAACATTCACTTACCTTTGATGATCTTCATCAGAATGCACTCCCAGGAATCCCAGTTCCACAAGAAATGTTTGTTTTGTTCGATAATGTCCATCATTTATGTCCAAATTCCTCCTTGTTGTTCTAGCGTTCAGTACACTTTCCAAACTCACGACGCGCGGGCAGGTCCAGCGGAAAGTACGCCGAAAAGTAAAAAAAGTTATATTACAGTCTGTAAAAACATGACAAACGAAGTATTGAAACAATCTTTAGGATGTTTTTAACATAATTATTCAATAATGTTCCAACCGGAGAATTCCTTTGTCTTCAGAAAAGCAAATGGAACGGGAGCAAACTCTCATGTGAGTGCGCATGGTCAGAGCATGGTCAGCTTATGGCTGCTGGCAGACCTCTGACTCATTCCACTCTCATTCGCCCCCACTTCACAGTAGAAGCATCAGACAAGGTTCTAAAGACTGCTGACATCTGGTGGAAGCCTTAGGAAGTGCAACATTACCAATTTCCTACTGTATCTTCAATAGGAGCTGAGTTGAAAATCATTCAACCTCAGATTTCCCACTTCCTGGTTGGATTTTTTCTCAATTTTTTTCCTGCCATATGAGTTCTGTTATACTCACAGACATCATTCAAACAGTTTTAGAAACTTCAGAGTGTTTTCAATCCAAATCTACTAATACTATGCATATTATAGCTTTTATGGCTTTGTAGCAGGCCGTTTACTCTGGGCATGCTTTTCATCCGGACGTGAAAATACTGCACCCTACCCCAAAGAAGTCAATGCTAGCTCTCTGTGTTCATTTATGGGCCAGCCATGCTTCCCTGTTCTCAGCCAATTGTAATTTTCTGAGGTCCTTCTTTGTGGCACCTGACCACATGACTGAACAGTAGTCCAGGTGCGACAGAACTAGGGCCTGTAGGACTTGCCTTGTTGATAGTGTTGTTTAGAAGTCAGAACAGAGCTTTATTATAGACAGACTTCTCCCCATCTTTACTACTGTTGTATCAACATGTTTTGACCATGACAGTTTACAATCCAGGGTTACTCCAAGCAGTTTAGTCACCCCAACTAACTGCAGCTCTTTGTTAAGTGTTGCAGTGATTTAATTCGCTGTGGTAGCTGACCTGTATAGTGTTGAGTCATCCACACACAAAGTGGCTTTACTCAAAGCCAGTGGCATGTCATTGGTAAAGATTGAAAAAAGTAAGGGGCCTAGACAGCTGCCCTGGGGAATTCCTGATTCTACCTGGATAATGTTGGAGGCCTCCATTAAAGAACAACCTCTGTGTTATGCTAGCCAGGTAACTCTTTATCCACAATATAGCAGGGAGTGTAAAGCCATAACACAGATGTTTTTTCAGCAGCAGACTATGATCGATAATTTCAAAATCTGCACTGAAGTCTTACAAAACAGCTCCCGCAATCTTTTTATCAGCAATTTATTTTAGCCATTCATCATTCATTTGTGTCAGTGCCATGCCTTTTGAATGTCCTTCCCTATAAGCATGCTGAACATCTGTTGTGAATTTGTTTACTGTAAAATAGCATTTTATCTGGTCAAACACAATTCTTTCCAAAAGTTTACTAAGTTTGTAACAGGCTGATTTGTCGGCTATTTGAGCCAGTAATGGGGGCTTTACTATTCTTGGGTAACGGAATAATTTTGCTTCACTAAAGGTCTGAGGGCACACAATTTCTAGTAGGCTTAGATTGAAGATATGGCAGATAAACGTGGCAATATTGTCTGCTACTATCCTCAGTAATTTTCCATCCAAGTTGTCAGACCCCGGTGGCTTGTCATTGTTAATAGACAACAATACTTTTTTCACTCTAAGACCATCTTGATACCCTGGTGGTGTACAGCTTTCATGGAAATATGAACAAAGGTGATGTTTCACTTTTTCTAATGTTGGTGTCATTCTAGGAAAAGTCTTCAAATTTCATGTTGAAAAAATATAATTTAAGGGTGTTTCTCTGCTTTTAAACATAGTGGTGGGTCATTTTTTACCCGTAAGACAACACAAGGGTTAAACAGACACGTCGGTGCATTCAGCATGTCAACACTTCTTACAAAAACAAGTAGTGATGAAGTCAATCTCTCCTCCACTTTGAGTCATGACAGATTTACATGCATATTATTAACCTCTCTACGGTACGTGAGACGGTAGCGTCCCACCTCTTCAACAGCCAGTGAAACTGCAGGGCGCCAAATTCAAAACAACAGAAATTCCATAATTAAAATTCCTCAAACATACATGTATTTTACACCATTTTAAAGATACACTTGTTGTAAATCCAGCCACAGTGTCCGATTTCAAAAAGGCTTTACGATGAAAGCAAACCAAACGATTATGTTAGGTGAGTGCCTATTCACAGAATAACACAGCCATTTTTTCAGCCAAAGAGAGGATTCACAAAAAGCAGAAATATAGATAAAATGAATCACTAACCTTTGATGATCTTCATCAGATGACTTTGTTAATAGACAACAATACTTTTTTCACCTCTTCCACACTCACTTTACGGATTTCAAATTACAATGCTTGTCTTTCATAATTTGATCAGTAATACTTGAATATGTAGTGTCAGCGTTTGTTGCTGGCATGTCAGGCCTAAATTTGCTAATCTTGCCAATTAAAAAATCATTAAAGTAAATCAGCAACATCAGTAGGTTTTGTGATGAATGAGTCATCTGAAGAGAAAGAATACTGCTAAAGCGTTCAATGTCACCATTCAGAGAGGGCACAGGGCCAGATATAATGCACATGTTATTAGTGTCTAGCAGAGAATATATCAGCTATGTAAAATCCAGGTTCAACTGTTCAGAGCTGCTATTTAAAATATGTGACCCGTTTCAGGCGTAGGCGTATGTCGCAAGTCACGACTTCACAGGAGAGCCATTTTTATATATATATTTTTTTATCAAAATGCTTTTTTTGGCAGAAATGCCTTCTGGAACTTTGTAAATTTCATGTGCCTTAATAACAAACTTGTATGCCATCTGTAAATAAGAAAAATAATTGTTAAATTACGAGCCTTGTTGGTTAAGCTACAGAAAAAGGCAAGCAACCTTCCTACTAGCCATGATTGGCTGAGATAATGAGTGGGCTGGACGCCAAGAGAGGAGTTCAGATTGGTCTGCCATATAGTAGGCTTCTGTCTATTTGAGCTGGTCAGTCTGTATTGGTAATCCTGTCGAACGCAGCTTTAAAAATAATTATCGTGTAGTGGAGCTGCATAAGTGTTGCTCTCCACTTTCTGGAGGATCGAGTTTTGAAATCAGTATAATTAGAGTATGATCGCTAAAGAGATGGAGAAAACACCTGTCTCCGGATTACATCTTCAAACTAAGGGCATCCGTGACAGGGAGACGCATCCATCATGCATGATGATTTATACGGGTAAGATAGTCTAGCTTGCTACATTTTCAGATATTAAACGTTTCAAATTTTGACAGAAAGTGGTTTCATTTCAAGTTAAAGTGTACTGTTCGCTAGCTAGCTAATGTTAGCTGGCTGGCTCCCTAGCTAACGTTAAGTGTATGACGTAATTATTTGTTTCCCAGAACCATTTGCTTTGCTAGTTAGAGCCTAATGTTAGCTAGCTAACATTGAACCTGGTTGGTTAGCTCCCAGCAGATTCATGCAGGGTAGTAATAACGACATGATTCGGCACTATTTCATTGTTTATTAACTAGCTGCCTGGCTCCCTAGCTAACATTACGTGTATGATGTTATTATTCGTATCCCAAAACCATTTGCTTTACTAGTTAGAGCCTAATGTTAGCTAGCCTCTTTGGGCTAGGGGGCAGTTTTTGACGTCCGGATGAAAGCGTGCAAACAAGTAAACTGCCTGTTACTCAGGCCCAGAAGCTATAATTGGTAGATTTGGTAGAACACTCTAAAGTTTCTAAAACTGTTAAAATAATGTCTGTGAGTATAACAGAACTGATATGGCAGGTGAAACCCCGAGGACAAACCATCCCAAAAAAACACAATTTCAGCTTAACCACTTTTTTCAATGGCTATTACTTAAATTATAAGGCCAAGTCCTCCAGATTGCAGTTCCTAGGGCTTCCACTAGATGTCCACAGTCGTTAGAAAGAGTTTCAGGCTGGTTTTTGGAAAAAAATGACCCAGAAATTGTAGTTTTTCTAGGTGGCTCCCATTTTGGCTGTAGTGTTTCCAAGCACGTGGAAGAAAGCGCGTTCTTTGGTATTTTCTCCGGTAAAGACAATAACGATTCTCCGTCTTAAATTTTATAGTTTATTTGCGTATTAGGATACCTAAGGTTTGATTATAAACGTTGTTTGACTTGTTTGGCAAAGTTTATTTGTAACGTTTGGGATTCATTTTGTATGCATTTTGATGGAGGGAT